>NW_028242820.1:0-15019 GCF_964263255.1 Lissotriton vulgaris
GCGCTCTCTCAATTGCATACATCGCCAGGGACTGTTGTATAGAGATCTGGGAAAAAATCATAACAGCGAAATAAAGTTGGCCTTTATCACGAGGAATAAACTGATTGTGCCAGAAAACCTCTCCATGCATGCTATGTGACAGTGGACTATGAATTCTGGCCTGCTATACAAATGGCAACATTTTCACTGGACTGCTTTTATATCCTTTATTAATAACAGTTACAACAGTTACTTGGGTAAAACTGCTCTGAAGTGCATGAAAGGCGCACTACACTGGTGGCCAGATATAGTAAGCTTTTATGCATTCGCAAACTGGCAAATTCGCAGAATCTCACCTTTTGCAACCGCAAAAAGCATTTTGGTATGTATGAAAACCAAACTGGGAGTTGGGTACACATTACTGAATTGCAATCTGGTTTGTGAGCAATCTGTATTTGGAAGGGGCGTCCCTTCCAAGTTCAGAATCAGAATTTTGACTGAATTTCGGTCGCAAAACATTCATATTTACCAACTACAAGCATGTAGTGGTAGCCCATTCACAGATGGGAAGGGGTCCCTTTTCAAGCCCTTCCCTTTTGTGAATGTGAAAAAAAGTTTGTTTCAGAGGAGACAGTGGTCCGTGGGACCACAATGTCTTCTTAAACAAAGAAACAAAGTAAAACAATGTTTCTTTTTAAACCCAATCCCGTTTCCTTTGAGGAAATGGGCTGCATTTTAAAAAAAAGATTGCTTTTTTAAAAAGCCATCAGACATGGTGGTCTGCTCACCCAAGCAGGGCACCATCCCTTGATAACGATTCCGAGTGGGTTGCAAATTGAAATCTACACCATTACTGTTCATTAGTTAGGTCGATTTCTGACCCACTTGGAATTGCTTATTTTAAAAGAAAACTTTCATAATTTAAGAATGGCAATTACCAAATAACGATTTGGAAAAAAACGCTATTTGGATATCACTATTCAAAAGATACGTACCTCTGGCCCGAAGTCTTTTTGGGATGGATTCTGAATAAAAGGTGAAAATGCAGCAAAAGGGAAATAAATGAAGATCAAGGCCCAGAGGTATGATATGATATGATGTTATCCAGGTGGTACAATTATTTTAGACACACAATGCAAAAATAAAACTACCTACTAAGACTCCACCGAGCATAGCAGGGTTGTGATGGTACACACATGTTCCCACCCTAGCAAGTATTTTTCGAACTGAAAGGAAAAATACATGTGGTGCCTCCTGATGGTGGATAGTGGGGAACAGAGGACCTTCTCTGTGGGTGACAGGTCCAGAAAAAGTTAGGCAGCCGGAGGCTTTGTAACTGGTGTGCAGACTGTGCCTGAGGAGAGATTTCGTTAGGGGCCAGAAGTAGAATCATTAAGCGGACTTAGGGCCCTATTATGATGGCGGACGGACTTGCGTCCGTCCGCCACCCCTGAGTAAGAGGGACCGTCGCTTTGGCAGCGGCGGTCCCTCCATGGCAATTAGGATTTGACCGCCACCCTGGCGGTCACATCTGGAATTTTTTACATTGCGGCGGGTGCTGCTTGAAGCAGCACCCACCCCAATGTAAAAAATGAAAGCACTGCTTCGTGCACGCAAAGGCAGGGGGGTACCATAGGTACCCCCCATGTGCACCCCCCACCCCCCCTTCACCCAGGGGTCCCGTAACGGGCCCCTGAAGTGAATGTCTGTATGCTTTTTCACGGCGGAAAAGCCGCCGCGGAAAAGCATGTGATTCCCTCGATCCTAATATGGCTGGTGGTGTCCGATAAACACCGCCAGCCATGTTAGTGCTTTTCCGCCGCGGTCGGAAGGCGACCGCGGCGGAAAAGCTGCGGACGGAATTCAAGACCCACCAGCCATCCTAATTTGGCGGTGGGTCTTTGGAGGCTCCGCAGCGGTTTTCCGCCGGCCCGGAGGATGCGGGAAAACCGCGATCATAATCGGCCCCTTAGTGTGGATTCTAAAAGTGGCATGACTATGTGTCTCATCTCTAACTCAAAAATATACAATAATGTATTGGAAATAAACCGTAGTGAAGTAAAGTAAGCACTGCACCCACTAGGAAAGTGATTGAACTACTTACTTGTAATTTGCATTAATCCTGGGTCTATCTCCCTCACCCCTTTCTGTACTCTCCCTGGGGCCATTTTCCCCATCTCTTTCTCTACTCTCTGAGGAAAGCGTATCTTCATGACAGACTTTTGTTGACCGAAATAAGTTTTACTGAATTGAACTTCTCGAATCCATGATGCATTTAATGGGTATGACGCCCCAAAGATGTAGTTATTCCGTACTCCTTCAACCTGGTTAAACGCTATTTCATTGATGCCAGGAGGGAAAGATCTTAAGAAATGGATTGAGGAAGAGAGCCCTGTTGTTAATGCAGATTACCAGTGAGTAATGCAATCACTACCTGGCATTGCTGCTTCTGTGTCCCCTCCCTTACTCCATGTCGAAGTACCCAAACCGAATCCAGATATACAGTTGACCACGATAAGCTTCAATAAAACCATAATACACAAGTCAAACTTGCAGACAAAAGTGAATCTTTCATTCATACATGTTAGATCAACAAACCTAAAGCCATGACATTGAAGCCAAACTTTTTGATCAAGAAACCAATAAATTACATGGGCTTATGTGCTATCTGTTACCCAAAGTTAAAGTTGGAGGAAGGGTCCAACGGGCTGCCTTACAGATGTCCAAACAGACTCCCTGGCACTGTGCCCATAAAGTTGGCATCCCTCTCGTGGATCTATCCTGTACTTCCAAAGGAGGAAAGGTAACTGAATGAGTATGTCATGGAGAAATCAGATCTAATCCTGTTACTTATGGAAGAAACCATGGGATTCAAACGTTTTTTTTTACTATAACTTGTGCTGTATGAGTGAATGTCAGTGGCTCTATTAGTGAGTGGGTGATTGAGTGAGTGGATGTGTGTGTATATCCATGAATCAGTGGGTGTGTAAGTACTGGTATGGATCTGTGAATGGGTTGGTGAATGGTTGTGTGTGAGCGGGTGTATGAAAGGTTCAATGGGGGTGTGAGTGGGTATGTCAGTGCTTCTGTGGATGATGTCATCAGTGATGTCACTGATCATGCCATGAGTGAAGTAATATGTAAGGTCATAAGCCGTGCATTGATAGAATAGGTAACAATAACTGCTGTATTTCTATGGTTTTGTATGAATGGAATATGAGCCTAACTGTAACATTCCTGTAACCTTTGTTTTTTCCAGTGAATATATATTCACTGAATATATATATTTATTACTCACTGGTGGTAGCCAGTAGGTAGTTGGTGTAGGACCTAGTTTTCATAGGAAAAGCGTTTTTTGACTTGCCTATTTCTTTGGTGCCTGTTGGCGAATCTTCACACTTCTTTTCAAAACAAAGTGTCTTAGGAAGCCTTGTTGGGCATGGCAAGTTTTTGGGGTGATCCTTCAAGCTGAGGCAGAGAAAAAGGGGGCTAAAAAGTGTGAGAGTACATTTCATTTGAGTGACTGTATGGGTGACTGAGTGGATTTCTATCTAGGTCTGTAGGTGAGTGAGTGGGTGTAATTGTTTGTATGGATGTTTGAGTAATTATCTGCATGGTTCTATGGGTGGGTGTGTGTGTGTGAGTGGCTGTATGGGTGTAAAAGTAGATGTGAGAATAGCTGTAAGGGTGAGTTAGTGGGTGTGTGAGTGACTATGTTGCTGAGTGAGTTGGTGTGGCAGGGGCTGTATGGGTGAGTGAGGGACAGTGTGAATGACTGTATGTGTGAGTGAGTGACTGGGTATCTAAGTGGCCATGCGAGTGCCTGTAATCTTTGAATTTTTCAAGTGAATTTCTATCTATTTTTACTAGTAGTTGCATTTGCGGAGTGGTGGAGAAAGGGGGCTGGGCAACCGACTAGCTCTCAGCAATCCCCCTATGTGGGACTTATTAAAGGTAACAGTAGGGGTTGTTGGCCCCCAAGGATCCTCAGCATCCAAGGGGACTTCCTTCCCAATCAGTAGTGCACCAGGAGGCATGTTTGCAGAGTGGTGGAGAAAGAGGGCAGGTCTCCCATGACCTCTTAGCAATCCCACTGTGTGGGACTCACTTTAGGGGTTCCTGGCCCCCAAAAGACCCTCAGGAGCCAAAGGGACTTCATCCCTCAACTAGTAGTGTGCCAGGAGGTGCATTGCAGAGTTGTGGTGAAAGGGGTGGGGCCTCCGATGACTTCCCAGCCGGCCTATATATTTTTTTATTAGGGAAATGGGACCCCATCCCCCTGGGCCAACCTACTTATAATACAGGAAGATGGCTGCGCTGCCCCCTTTCTTGGGCCAATAAAGGCCCCGGGGACTCCATTCCCCCTGGGCCTGGCCTTTTGAAAATGTTATTAATATTTTTGGGGAAGGGGGCTGTTTGGCCCCTTTTCCAGGCCGAATTTAGCCCCAGGGCTTCCATCCCCCAAGGCCCACTCATATGCAAATGGAAGAGAGAGGCCCTGCGACCCTCCTCCCAGGCCGATTTTGGCCTCAGGGGGCCCATCCCTCAGGCCCCAGCCTCTTTATTCTGGGTCCCCTGGCACTAGCAGGGCACCCAGTTGCCTCTGTTGGGTTGGTAAGGGGAGCCTCAAGGCTCCCACAGTCCCTGCCAGCTTCCTGCCTACTGCAGGAGCTTGCATTGATTTGACACACACGGAGCTGCTAAACATGCAGCTTCCTGTGTGTCAAAGCAATTGTCCTCTGTTTCCCTGCCCGCATCTCTGCGGGCATGGAAACAGACAGCACCTCGGCTCTCAGCAAGTGGGAACGTTTTTCAGTTCTGTTTGCTCTGACTTGGTGGGAGCTGTCGAAGCTCCCATCAAGTCAGAGCAAACTCCTATGTTCTGGGGGTAAGCACCCTAGGACATAGCATGAGCCGGCCCTCGAGGGTGGCAGTTCCTATGACCATTAATGGCTCCATGAGGGGGGCCCACGTGGGCCCACTCCTTCCTTCCATTTTGTCCTGGGGAGGTGGGGGTCCCTGGGGCACAGGTGAGCCCTCATCCATATCTTAAACTGCTGCAGGAGGTGGTGGTCCCCGGAGCTGCAGGTAGTCCCGTGTGGCTCCCCACATCAATTTACTATCTTTGCACTGGTGCTGTCCCCGGGGTGCGGACGGGCCTGGCCATATCTATGTATCATTTTGCATCGGGAAGGTGATGGTCTGCAGAGCTGCTGTGGGGCCACTGGGCATTATTTATAAAACATTTCCCACAGGGAGGTGGCAGTCTGCGGGGACTTAGTTTGCCACTTGGGCACCCCCCGCATAATCAAAAAAGTGACGCCTCAATTTGGCTACTCATGGGTTTCCTTGAAAAGAAACACAGGAAACCACGCTTCTTATATTTTTTTAATGTTGCTGTGGATCTACCCACGAATTTACGGAAAAATGGACCCACAAAAAATGTTTATAACTCCCAGTGACGTCCCTCTGGGACCCCATCATCAGTTCTAGGGGTCAGGGTAGTGCTACCCTGCCCCCCCTTTGTTTATTTTTTTTACACTTTTTGTGGGACTCAGCTCAAGCTGGGTCCCAAGACGGCTGCCAATGCTTCCTGTTTGAAGTGTTGGCAGCAGAGTCAGATTTCAACTTGGAGACTGTTGGATAAGCAAAAGAGCCACGTCCCTATATATTCAAATTTGTTTTCCAGGTAATACCTCTTAAAGTACTGCGTGGATTTACACCAAATCACAATAAGCATGACCTGCAAACCAAAATCTAGCTTCCTGCCAAATTTAGTGTAATTCCATCCAGTGGTTTGGGCTGCGATCGTGTTTAAAGTTCTTATGGGAATTAACATGGGGAAAACACATTTGAGGCCCGCCCATTTTCTTGACCCCCACAACACTTAACACCCTGAAACTTTCGAGACACCATCTGAAGTAACAAGCACACTTTTTGGGGGAAATTTCATGAAGATTCATAAACCACCGCCAAATATATAGGCAACTGAAAATCACCTTTTTGATAGAAACTCCGTCCCAACTATAACTACCTACTGGCGACTGCCAGTAATAAATACCTTCCTAAACCCCTCCCCAACACCCTCCTTCTTCATCCCTAATGCTTTTCCCTCCCATTTAGAGGTTAGTATTCTTCATTTTCCAGCCAGCCCCCTTGTCCCATACGTTTACAAATAAATCCTAGGTACATTTGCTGGGATATTTACACTTTGACAGAGATCTCCTCTTAGAGAAGGTAGGCGAGGTAGAAGCCCATGCATGTAGTGGCATGAAAAGCATTCCACAGTGTGTGAGTAGTACTACAAAATGCAGCTTATGAATAAACCCCTAAATGCGGATTATATTTCCATACATACAGTTTATTTTATTTGAATTACCTGATGGCATGTTTGTCACAAACAGTACGTTTCGTTCGAGGAAAAATTGCATCAATTACCTTATAAAGCATTAAATTCCATCTCATGTCATTATTATGACATAGAAACCCTCAAATAGTACAAGTGGTACCAGTGACAAATGATGAAGAAATAGCTCGTGACTACTGATCATATAGTTGTACAGCACGCCATACCAGGGCTTATTTTCTCTTCTTTTGTTCGTGCTGATAGCCCTTTTGACTTAATCTGAATTCAGCTAACAAGGTGTCGATAAGCTATCAGTGAGTGTTTGCTGGACCAAGGCGGCCTAAATTAAACGGCATCAATACCAAAACATGTCCCACCCATAAGTACGCCCTGTGACACGCTAGGTTGTAATGCCGGCTGCTGGTTCATATGGACGGCCTGCAATAACAAGACTGACTCTTGCTTCACCTCTGCCTGGTTCAGAGAGGCGTGGCCACTGCTGGAAATCAACATATTCATTGAACGAGAAAGAGGATTTGTATGGTAACTCCAGAATGTTTAGAGCTGAAAGCTCCATTATTCTAGAATGTGAGGAGAAGGGCACTGACTAGAGGGAAGAGGACGCCTTTGGTGACTGAGGTCGTTTATGGATTCCTAGTAAACACCACTTTGCTCTTTATTACTTCGTTGGGTGATCTGTACCTTTTCCACACTGGCGACGAGAATTATAATAGAAAAAACATACATACATACACAAATTTATAAGACAATACTATTCAATACGTTACAAGCAAGTGTTAAAAACAATTAAAAAACGATTAAGAACATTTGTGCAGGGAAAAGTCAAAAACAATTATTACTTTTTTAAAGATAGGTCAAGTCCCCTAATTAATCCATCACATTTAGTTCTGTAGATAATTTCATTGCCATATTACTTCGACACTACAGGGACCAAAATTGCACGACAAATAAAGTTAAAAAGTCGATCTAAACCTTGGCTATTTACAAAGTACATTCCGTGATTGAGATATTCAATAATCTGAGCCGTTTGGCTCGCATCGCTGCTACCAAAAAGTTGGCGACCCCAAACATCACAATAGGGGTCTCCATGAGTTGTAGGAACAACAAGGCGGGTTTTACTTGCTTAAATCCCCTGTCCCTCAGAAGTGGTAGAATATATTTTTCCCTCCTCTCCGCAAAAAAAGGACAGAAAAATACAAAATGAGTCAGGTCTTGGTCAGTAAAAGCATCGCATTTGCATGGAGCGTGATCCCTAGGCTTATTCCATTTCAGATATTCACCCAAAAGAAGATGCATCTGGTTGAAATGGAATTTCGTCAGTAGCCACCGGTGATATGGCCTATTCACTACCATCAAATAAGGCTGAATGGACATGGTTGAAATTACTGTGTAGTGAGCCCTTACAGTGATTTTCTCAATTTCCTGGGCTTCACGATGCATGTTTCTGTGTTTCAAAAATTGGACTTTAATCCATGTAACATCATCCTTACACAGCCTTTCCGGATTACAATACAATTCCGGGCGGCCCAATTGAGTAGCTACAGATTTGATATAGTTCAGCCATTTTATGTCTTTAACTCTATCTCTCCCCATACAATCGCTGATGATTTTGCGGTTTAGAGTCAAGCTGGGGTTTAGCCATAATTTCACCCAAAGAAGTAGTGGGGCCAGGTTAAGGGCATCCTCGATATATCCTTGCCCTAGTTCCGACAGGACAGAAAAAGAGGGTGTGGACTGTGGTAGGCCTAATAAAGAGCGCATGGACCTATTCTCTTCTTTCTGTATTGGGGCTAGGTCCTTATATCCCCAGATCCCAGCCCCGTATCTAGCCAGGGCCAGGGTTTTGGCTCTATACAGGGTGAGTATGGCTTCAGTAGGTTTCCCTCCCAATCTCTTAGCGAAGCTCAATATGGCTGCAAATGACCTTCGTATGGCCAACGCTTTATTTACAATCTGTGGGGTCCAGGTGCCCAAATCATCAAAAATAACACAAAGGTATGTAAATGTTTTAACTTTGGACAATATCACTCCATTACATCGCAGGGTTTTCGTTGTTTTCTTTCCTTTCCCAATTGACATAACATGCGACTTTTCCATATTTACAACCAGGTCTAGTTTCTGCATAAAAGCCCCAAAAGCGTCAAGGAGCAACTGTAGACCATTTGGGGTTCTGGAAATGAGGACCGTGTCATCGGCATACATCAGTACGGGCAAAGGGGACCCACCCATGTTAGGTATATCTGGTGTAGCCGTTGACAAAACTGAATACAGAGAGTTGATATTTAATGAAAATAACATGGGGGCCAAAATGCACCCCTGTCTAACCCCTCTCGCTGATCTAAAGCCAGCGGTGCATTTACCATCCATTGACATACGTACTGATGCAGTCAAGTCACTGTGCAGGTAGGCTAGAAAGTTTACCAATACAGGGTCCAAGCCCATCTCCAAAAGAATCGTCCACAGCTTCGACCTATTTACTAGGTCGAACGCTGTGGACAAGTCCATAAAAGCCAGATGGACTGACCCCCTAGCAGCAACAGTATATTTACAAATAGTCATATATAGATTAAGACACTGTTCCTCAGTACCCCTCCCCGTTCTGAACCCATATTGGGTATTGCATAAAATTTCATTTTCCTTTTCCCACTTACTAATTTTATTTAAAATGACCTTGCCAAGAATCTTAAATGACGAATCAAGTAACGATATCGGTCTATAACACCTAGGATCACCCCTTTGCCCCTTCTTAAAAATTGGGATGATGACAGAGTGCGACCAAGAGATAGGAATGTTAGAATTATTCATACAAGCTAGATTAAAAACATTAGCAAGTACTATAGACCACACATGGGGTGTGCTTTGTACATATCAGCGGGAACCCCATCCGGGCCGGGGGCTTTCCCGCCAGCTGTATTTTCTATGGCATTTAGTACTTCTTTCACCGTTATTCTTAATGGAGTGTATGTGATTAAGGAATCTATGGGGGTGAAGGGAGTAATAGTGATCTTGCTTCCATAGATGGTTTCAAAATGGTCTAACCATTGTTTCTCGGTGATATTCACCTCTAGTGCTTCGTTTTCTCTGCCATTGAACAGAGGAGAGTTCACTATAGACCAGAACTTGGCACTATCCCTTAGTGTTAGATTATCATATAATGCTTCCCAGGCCTTATCTTTTATTTCTCTCTTGCGAGCCTCGGTCGTTCTTTTATATTCTTTCCTAAATTTGGACACTTCTGCTATATTACGTGGTTTGCATTTCAGGGCTTCTAATAGGTTTTTATGTGCCTTGGTACATTCTGCATTGAACCATCCCTGTGCTTTGCGTGTCTTATTAGTAGATTTGCACGTAAGTGTCAGTGCGACATTTTTGCATATAGTTTCAAAAGCTTTAATGACATTCCCTCCAGTAGACAATGGGTCCCTGCATATGTTTCATTCTACACTTACTTTATCACACAAATCATTGAAAAAGTCGTCGGCGACAATCCTAGACCATTTAACTCGTCTACCTTGGTCATGAGCCCGGATTGCGGTGGGGTAGATTGATTGTTGACCAGTGGGTATTATGGTAGGATTAATATTAATTAATTCCATAATAACCGGGTTATGGTCACTGAATGCCGTCAAGATAGCGTTATAAGAAATGACATTTTTAAGAATGCTAGGTGACCCAAAAATAAAATCGATAATAGTGTTACTACCCCTAGCACTATAAGTTACTACTCTGTCTTTAGGGTTCGCAAAAGCGGGTTCTGATATATCCAGATTTATCAGCAATTCTTCTAAAGCACCCCCTTTTGCAGAGTGTTCAAAGTGGGGGTGAGTCAAATATTCATCTTCCAGGCAAACACCATTATAACAGTTTAAATGACAAAGGTGTGTATTAAAATCACCAAATAGTATATAATGAACAAAAGTAGATTGACTCTTTTTGTAATCATTTAAAAAATCAGCCAACATTGGGATATTTTCACTTCCTTGTGAACCTTCCGTTGAATTATAAAAATTTACATAGAGGATTTATTCCCCCGTATTCATCAAAACCTCTAGAATTAAACAGTTAGGAGAGTTAACATTTATAATTTTCATCACCCCCGTGTGGCTTACTGAGATTAAAAGCAGTAGGCCTCCCTTACTTCTACCCCTATTTGACTTTTGCGCTGCCACAAAAAAGGATACATATCCTTCTACCCAGAAGTTACATTCAGTATCCCAAGTATCTTGTAATGCAACCACAAGCTGTTGTTTTATGATTTCCAGCCATTGTGTATCATCCCTTTTGGCTTGAAGACCGGAAATATTCCATGTCATTAGTTTCAAAGTTCTGTTGTCCGTATTATTTCCAGGCTGTTCCTCCACCCCCTCCTGAGTGGTCAGTCAAATATTAGTATCAAGATTTGTTAGGACATCGAAACGGTTCCTTAAGTCCAAGCCTGGGGTCAAGGCCGCAGGGTGTTTGTTATTTTGGGCCAGTTGGGAACTTAGTGGTTGAGTTGCCCAATTAGCTAGTTGCACTTTGGGTCGTGGGGTATTTTTCCTGTGTGTTATGTTGTGGGGGGTTTGTTGTAATGGGCGGGGGTAAAAAAAAAACAGTGGGACCGCACGTATTTGCCCTTGGATAATATTTGTGGCGTCCCAGAATAGCCTTGTGCAGACATGTGGTTTTCTAAAGTTAATAATGACACAATCATCAGAAAAGCGTTTGGCCGTCGGACCCAGCCAAGTAACTCTTCTTGCCAAGCTAATGTGTGCAGAAACGTCACTAGGGCCTGAGCAATTTGTATCGCACCAGCTCTTTACATTTTCCATAAGAGTTAGCTGAGTTTCAGGTACTCCTGGTGTAAGCCTTGGTACGTTAACCAGTACTGCCACGAACGGGGTTGCCTCTGGGGGTAAGTTTACCATAGGTTTAGGATATTGACCATTGCCCGTTCTATGATGAAATGTTTTATCAGCATCCTCTTCATTTACCTCATAAGTATGGTTAGTTTTAGAGTCCGAGGTGTTCTGTCGAATAGAATGCAATGTTTTATCGACAATTTTAGAATTGATGGCAGAACTCACTGTCGGGATGAGTGGCAGATGTACTGGGTTGGGCATAGTCTCTGCACTATTGATCTCCTCCATTGGTTGGTTATGTTGTTCTAGGGTCCGTTGTGGGTCTAGAGCAAGGCGCTCTGTAACCTTTTGGAGCAACAGTGAATTCATCCTCTCACATTTGCTCAAAATACCAGATACGCAATCTTTTAGGGTTTCTACTATGTCACTTGAGATCTTTATCAGTGTAGATTCGATGGTATCTGTTAAGACCCTTTCTATTGTATCTTTGATTGAGCCTTCGAGCTTAGTTGATGGTTGGCGTGATTTAGTGTTGGCTCTATATCGTAGGTTTTGCGTTTTGTGAGGTCTCGCTCTTTTTCTACTTTTACATGTTTTAAGTTCCCCCTCCAATGTTTGAACACACTCAGGAGTGTCAGGTACCACTATCGGATCCACATGATGCACTGAGTTTTGGTCATCGGGTAAGATGTCATAGGCAGTAGAGATGACAATGTTAGGTTCTAGGGGTATCCTTGACTCATTGTGCTCGATAGATACACCCTCCAGGCCAAGTTCGCGTTCTTTCTCAGCAATTTCTTTATTTAACTTCCCCACAGCTGATGTTAAGTATGTCAAGATGCTTTCAGATGCATTAGTTTTACGCGCTATTTTAACTTTGCTAGTGCCCCCTGTGATCGAGGTCTGAAGTTTTCTCTTACCCATTTCCAAGCTGTAGATGTTAGGGGACCGGCCTGTCCTGTCCTCTGTCGTCCCCTGACGGCCACAGACGGCCCGCCCTCTGCCCGGGCTCCGCCCGGCGCCACCCGCGCGCGTCCCGCGACGCGGAGGAAGCCTCCGGCTGAAGTACCGGCCAAACCGGAAGTCACCGCTAGGCTCCCTGGGAGCTGTAGTCTCCAGCCGCGGGCCGCGAGATGGAGCAATGCGGCGCGGCGAGACTGCAGCGTTGGGAACCCAGGAGCCTTTGTTTTGCTGGATTAAGTGTGGCAGGTAGCGGTAGCGTGTGTCTCTTCACTCCTCTGCGCCTCCGCGTTAGGCTGTCTCTCCCCCGCTCCACCGAGGAAGCCTCCCGCTGAAGTACCGGCCAAACCGGAAGTCACCGCTAGGCTCCCTGGGAGCTGTAGTCTCCAGCCACGGGCCGCGAGATGGAGCAATGCGGCGCGGCGAGACTGCAGCGTTGGGAACCCAGGAGCCTTTGTTTTGCTGGATTAAGTGTGGCAGGTAGCGGTAGCGTGTGTCTCTTCACTCCTCTGCGCCTCCGCGTTAGGCTGTCTCTCCCCCCGCGTTAGGCTGTCTCTCCACCCCCGCGTTAGGCTATCTCTCCCCCCTGGCACTGGCGACGAGAATGGGGCATCTGAAAAGGTTATGACAGAGGAGTGAGTTTTGAAAGTAAATCGTAGACAGATGGGGAAGAGAAGATTTTACAGAAGGAAATTAGGCTAAGATGAATGAAAGAATGCATGGATAAATGAATGAATGGGTGAATTAGAGGGATTTGTATAGCACTCGGATACCCAACTGAGTGTCCTGACGCTAGAGACTACTGCGGCTGGAGAGATTGTCCTTCATAGTCCTTAGATTTGTGGATGTTACACTTGTATATATAGTTGCTTAGACAAACCGAAATGTGGCTAAACAAATATAAGTAATATAGAAAATAAGTAATTGATAAGAATACATTTTAAATACAAGAAAGAGAGAGTTATAAAATGTCTTATTGAAATACTCATGTTTTCATTCAACAGAGCAGTTCAAAATGTAATTTCTACTTAGGGTTTTATCTAATGGTTCAATCCTTGAAGGTTTTTGCTACTTCAAAGATATTGGTTTGTGTAATTGGATTGCAACTGGTTAGGTAATTCATATAAAAATGTGTTGCTATTTTTTCAGTAACTTCTAATACATTTAGATTGGGGGGTGAACGGGTTCCGTCTCTCCTTTTTGCAAATGACACCATCCTTATTTCACAAACACCGCAGGGTATCCAGAATTTATTAGAAAGGTTCCAGTCATATTGTAATCTTAAAGGGTTAGAAGTTAACATAAAAAAAACAAAATACATGGCTCTGAGCCCGCACAAACGTTTTAGAAAAAACCTAATGCTAAATGGCCAGAAATTAGATCACAAGCAGAATTTTACATATTTAGGTGTATTAATTGACTCACTACTAGCATGGAGACCGCAGCTAGAAAAAACGAAAATAGAGTTCAAACAAAAATGCCTAATATTTTAAAAAGACACAACAACTGTTCGAACAAGGCAGTTACCCCAGCTTTGGAGATCTTTAGGTATAAGGTTCAATCAGCAGTATTATATGGAGCGGAATTATAGGGCCCAGTATGCAGGAAAACCTTTGAACCGCTTGAGAATAAGTTTTTTAGGGGATTACTAAAAGTGCCCACCAACACCCCACTGACACCACTAATTTTGGATCTGAATATTAAACGTACCGACCAACATGCAATGTTGAGACCATTATTGTTGTGGGTCAGATTATGGACAACCCCCGAACTGAACGAATACAAAAACGGGTTGAAAGAAGTCATGGACCTAGATACAGGCAGCAAAATTTACTGGTTAAAGCACGTAAGATCCTGGCTAGTTAAATTAGGACTAGCCCATTTTTGGTGCGACCCGGAATCCATGAGTGTGGGTTCAAGAAATATTGTTAAATTGTCCTTCTGGTCCTATATAAGTCATGATTCTGTATACATTAAAATCCATGGCCCCTTAACTGAAAGGTTTTTAATGGTTAAAGATGTGGCACATTTTGAAACGTTTTTGGATGAGGTACAGCCGCCACTAGCAAAAACTTTGTATATAAAATATAGATATGGAATACTGAGAACTAAAGTCCTTGAGAAAAGTTGGGTAAAGACAAACAGTGATCTCTGCACTTTATGTCCTAATAATGCAAAGGAAGATGTCTTACATATATTATTTTTTTGTCCCAGTTATGCGAAGCCTAGGAAAAAGTGGATAGCGCCGCTATGTCGTATTATTGGTTCAAATTCCTATAAGGGGGCTGGTAGAATCGTAAAAACAGACACCAGTCAAGTAATTGTGTTTGGCATCAGTAGATTTCTTCTTGCTGCTAATTTTATTAGATTGAAATTGGGTCTTCATTTCTAACCACATAACTTGTTGAAGTCCTCCTAAACTAATACTATTATGATCTTTACATATGCCATAAGCAAAGGATGACCGAGTACCCAACTTTGTGGTTGGGCATAACAACCATGCATTACCTTTTACTATTTCATCGTAATTTTTTTTATTATGCCATGGTGGTTATAAATGTAATTGTCTTTTTAGCTTGTAAATATGTTGATTATTTTTAACTTTATATTTATTCAAATTGTGTGATGACTTCTCTGACCGTAATCCCATGACTCAAATGAGATGATGGAGACCGGGATGCATTGAACTGATAATATAATGCAATTCTAAGTAGACCCTCCATACCCCATTTGTATTCTTGAATATTATATAACTGTATTTTAATGTATTTTAATTGTATATCTTTTATGATGCAATTGCAACGAAATAAAGATTATTGAGATTGAGATTGGGCTAAACAAATATAAGTAATATAGAAAATAAGTAATTGAT
>NW_028242821.1:0-63474 GCF_964263255.1 Lissotriton vulgaris
TGCGGCCCAGTTCGCGGCCCGTGAAGCGCTTCTACCGTGAAAAATCGTTTTTTTTTTTTTCCCCACGGGACCCTTTAATAACCCCAACAACATTCCTAGGGGGTCAAGAGGGTGATACCTTGCCCCCTTTCATTAAATTCCCCCTTCGTTTTTCACCTCTTCTTCTCTCTCGATCCTACCGAGAGACAAGATGGCGGCCGCTCCGGACTGTCACGCAGCAAAAAAAAAAAAAGCTCACGCACAGCCGCTGGAAGAGATGTATCAACATATATCAGCCTCCTCAGCCACCCTCAGGAAACATAGGGGATTAGGATACGTCTCCCGCACCCCCTTATACCTAGTAATTTAATTAACGAAGCACAAAATGGCGAATTCCCGTTTCGCTACCAGTTTGCGGCCCAGTTCGCGGCCCGTGAAGCGCTTCTACCGTGAAAAATCATTTTTTTTTTCTTTTCCCCACGGGACCCTTTAATAACCCCAACAACATTCCTAGGGGGTCAAGAGGGGGATACCTTGCCCCCTTTCATTAAATTCCCCCTTCGTTTTTCACCTCTTCTTCTCTCTCGATCCTTCCGAGAGACAAGATGGCGGCCGCTCCGGACTGTTTAGAATGTTGACAGACACCGGAGAGCCAATCAGCTTTCTGCGCACAAAGTTCCGTTTCGCGAAAAGTTCGCTAACCGGATCGCTGCCCAGAGCGCTGTTACAGATATATATCTTGATTTAAACGGTAATTTCTCAAAATCCACTGAAGCACATATATTGAGACCTAGCAAAGGCACATCGGGCTAACAGTCCCTACAATTTTGCCAAGTTTCGTGAAAATCCATTCAGCCGTTCGGGCTAAAAGTGAGTCCAACCGCCCTATGGAAATTAACATGGGAAAAACGCGTTTTGGGACCCCCCTTTTTTCTCGGCCCCCCCTTGACGACCCCCCCCCCCAAATTTTCAGGGGCTGCTCAGAAACAAAATGCGCCATTTTCCTGAAAATTTCAGCCGATTCCGTCCACAAACGCTAAAGTTATTAGACATAGAATTTTCAGAAATGCCATAGGGAATTAATCCTAACTATATATACCTACTGGCGATAGCCAGTAGGTAATATAGATATATATATATATATATATATGTACCGGCAATCCCAGGGCACTCAAAAAGCGGGTGCAAGCTCCGCGCCGATACTCGCGGTCAACATTAAGGCTCAGAAACCATTTCTTTCAAGAAATGTGAAGCACACTCCAGAGGTAAGGCGGCAAGGTTTTATTTTCAGCCCACAAACGCTGTAAACACTGACGAAGGACTTGGCGTCCGAAACGCGTCTGTTGCACAAATTGTTTGCGGGCTGAAAATAAAACCTTGCCGCCTTACCTCTGGAGTGCGCTTCACATTTCTTGAAAGAAATGGTTTCTGAGCCTTAATATATATATATATATATATATATATATATATATATATATATATATATATATATATATATATATATATATATATATATATATATATATATTACCTACTGGCGATAGCCAGTAGGTATATATAGTTAGGATTTTTTCTCTATGGAACTTTTGAAAATTCTATGCCTAATACCTTTGGCGTTTGTGGACGGAATTGGCTGAAATTTTCAGGAAAATGGCACATTTTGTTTCTGAGCAGCTCCTAGAAATTTGGGGGGGGGGTTCGTCAAGGGGGGGCCGAGAAAAAAGGGGGGTCCCAAAACGCGTTTTTCCCACGTTAATTTCCATAGGGCGGTTGGCCTCACTTTTAGCCCGAACGGCTGAATGGATTTCCACGAAACTTGGCAAAATTGTAGGGACTGTTAGCCCGATGTGCCTTTGCTAGGTCTCAATATATGTGCTTCAGTGGATTTTGAGAAATTAACGTTTAAAACAAGATATATATCTGTAACAGCGCTCCGGGTAGCGCTCCGGTTCGCGAACTTTTCGCGTATCGGAACTTTGCGAAGCGAAGCTGATTGGCTCTCCGGTGTCTGTCAACATTCTAAACAGTCCGGAGGGGCCGCCATCTTGTCTCTCGGTAGGATCGAGAGACAAGAGGAGGCCAAAACAAAGGGGGAAATGAAGGAAAGGGGGCAAGGTAGACCCCTTCTGACCCCCTAGAATTGATGAGGGGGATATTATAAAGCCACGCGGGGCCCAAAAAAAAAAAAAAAAATTCCGATTTTTTCGCCGTAGAGACACGTCTTGGTACGCGAACCGGGCAGCTAACCGGGAAGCTAACCGGCAGTGTAACGGGAGTCTGAGGAGTAGCTGATTGGCTGTCAACATTGTAAACAGTCCGGAGCGGCCGCCATCTTGTCTCTCGGTAGGATCGAGAGACAAGAGGAGACCAAAACAAAGGGGGAAATGAAGGAAAGAGGGCAAGGTAGACCCCTTCTGACCCCATAGGATTGATGAGGGGGATATTATAAAGCCACGCGGGGCCAAAAAAAAAAAAATCCGATTTTTTCGCCGTAGAGACGCGTCTTGGTACGCGAACCGGGCAGCTAACCGGGAAGCTAACCGGCAGTGTAACGGGAGTCTGAGGAGAAGCTGATTGGCTGTTATCATTGTAAACAGTCTGGAGCGGCCGCCATCTTGTCTCTCTGTGGGATCGAGAGACAAGAGGTGGAAAAAAAAGGTGTAAATGAATGAAAGGGGTAAGGCAGACCCCTCCTGAACCCCTAGGATTGATGAGGGGGCTATTAAAGTTCCCTGCGGGGCAAAAGAAAAAAAAAATTGCGATTTTTCGCGGTAAAGGTGCTTCCTGGTACGTTAACCGGGCAGCTAACCGGCAGCGTAACGGGAGTCCGACATATTGTGTTTTTTGAACGTTTGTGATATGTGCACGTGTGGATTTTGTCTAATTAAGGTTAAAAAAATATATATATATCTTTAAGCGTGTTCTGGCGCGCTTACGTTTTGGGTTTGGTTTGCGCTGCAGAGACGATACGTCACGGTTATGCGATGCATCATGAGGCGTCTCAAGGGCTACGTGATACGTCACTTAATAAAGAATATATTTTACAGCTATAGATATTAGCTTTTAAAAAACCAATGAAATTCACAGAAAAAACCATAGGTTATAGACCATATATAGTTAGGAATTTGCATTTACAAAACCTTGAAAATTCACTGAAAAAACCATAGGTTATAGACCATATATAGTTAGGGATTAGCATTTAAAAAACCTTATTTTATTTGCACAAAACCATTGAAATTCCATATATAGTTAGTTGCACTAACTATATATCGCGGACCCGCAATCCACTGCTAATGATGTCACATATTACATCATTCATGACATGGTCAGTGACATCACTGATGACATCACTGATGACATCTCAAATGACATCACTGATGACATCACTGATGACATCTCAAATGACATCACTGATGACATCACTGACATCTCATTTGACATTACTGATTACATCACTGATGATATCATTTACGTGATAATTCATCTTCAGACTCTAATATAACCTTAGATACACTCAGTGTAAACAGGCACTCACAGACTGTCACACATCCATGGAGTTACTCACACACCTAGTCAGTCATGCAAAGAATCAATCACATCTCCATTTCCTCAACTATACAGTTATACACACCTTACTTATTCAAACATATAGTAACACATATTTACTCTCTTATACAATCCTTGATACAAGTTCACAATGATTCATACAGCCACTCACACATTCACTGGCTCTTATGTTCAGTTATTTATATATGTCAACTCTCACATGGAGTGTGTTTTACATATGTACTTACTTTGACATGTAGCACTGAGATATCCATTCACTCACCAATATACTCATGCACACAGTCAACTGTCCATACAGCTGTTTCTACATGCACTTTTGAACCCATACACCTAGGGAATCAACTGCTCACACATCTATGCACAGAGTTATACACCTCCCAGCCACCCACACACATACTCAGTCTCCCATACAAATACTTGGGCAACCATTCAATAACCCATATAGTTACTGATATAGCTACTGATTTAAACATGCAGCAGTTTACAGAACAACATAAATAATGATTGCCAAATTAAGACACTTTAATCACTAACCCATACACTCAGTGAGACACATTTAATCATTCTCTCATACAGTCAGTCATGCACCTACTAAATCCTTCATCCAGACACTTATACATCCACTCATTCTTCAATATGTAAGACATATTTTAACTTTACAGAAACATACAGTCACTGGGTGTTGTCATCAGTGATGTCATCAGTGATGTCATCAGTGATGTCATTTGAGATGTCATCAGTTATGTCATCAGTGATGTCACTGACCATGTCATGAATGATGTAATATGTGACATCATTAGCAGTGGATTGCGGGTCCGCGATATATAGTTAGTGCAACTAACTATATATGGAATTTCAATGGTTTTGTGCAAATAAAATAAGGTTTTTTAAATGCTAATCCCTAACTATATATGGTCTATAACCTATGGTTTTTTCAGTGAATTTTCAAGGTTTTGTAAATGCAAATTCCTAACTATATATGGTCTATAACCTATGGTTTTTTCTGTGAATTTCATTGGTTTTTTAAAAGCTAATATCTATAGCTGTAAAATATATTCTTTATTAAGTGACGTATCACGTAGCCCTTGAGACGCCTCATGATGCATCGCATAACCGTGACGTATCGTCTCTGCAGCGCAAACCAAACCCAAAACGTAAGCGCGCCAGAACACGCTTAAAGATATATATATATTTTTTTAACCTTAATTAGACAAAATCCACACGTGCACATATCACAAACGTTCAAAAAACACAATATGTCGGACTCCCGTTACGCTGCCGGTTAGCTGCCCGGTTAACGTACCAGGAAGCACCTTTACCGCGAAAAATCGCAATTTTTTTTTCTTTTGCCCCGCAGGGAACTTTAATAGCCCCCTCATCAATCCTAGGGGTTCAGGAGGGGTCTGCCTTACCCCTTTCATTCATTTACACCTTTTTTTTTCCACCTCTTGTCTATATATATATATATATATATTAAATAAAATATATATATACTTATTTGAAAACAACTAATAAACTATTAATTTTAATTTATTCTATAATTTTAAAATAATTTGCAAATGTTCCCTTGTTTCCTGAGAGCACACTTAGGGGGTCATTAGGATGGAGGATTTTCCGCATCCTCCGGGCCGGCGGAAGCCACCGCCGGCCCGGAGTATGCGGAAAATCCTCTGCGGACCCACCAGGACCCACCGCCACATTAGGATGGCTGGTGGGTCATGGTTTAGGTCCGCAGCTTTTCCGCCGCGGCTGGCTTACAACCGCGGCGGAAAAGCACTAAAATGGTGAAGGTGTCTCTTAGACACCTTCAGCCAGATTAGGATGTGCATGGAAACATGCTTTTCCGCGGCGGCTTTTCCGCCGTGGAAAAGCATGTGTAACTGCACTGCAGGGGCCCATTGCGGGCCCCCTAGGTGTAGTGGGGGGTGGGGGGTGCACATGGGGGGTACCTATGGTACCCCCCTGCATTTGCGTGCACAATGCAGCAGGCACCGTGCGGTGCCTGCCGCTTTGTGCACGCAAATGCTGTGCATGCATTTTTAACATTGCTGCGGGTGCAGCTTGAAGCTCCACCCGCAGCAATGTTAAAAATAGAGGATGTGACCGCCACCCTGGCGGTCACATCCTAATCTGCACAGAGGGAACGCCGCAGCCCATGCGGACGTTCCCTCATGCTCTGGGGTCGCGGACGGACTCAAGTCCGTCCGCGATCCTAATGACCCCCTTACTCTGGATTGTTGTTGGATATATATATATATATATATATATATATATATATATTACCTACTGGCTATCGCCAGTAGGTATATATAGTTAGGATTAATTCTCTATGGAACTTTTGAAAATTCTATGTCTAATAACTTTGGCGTTTGTGGACGGAATCGGCTGAAATTTTCAGGAAAATGGCACATTTTGTTTCTGAGCAGCCCTTGAAAATTTGGGGGGGTTTTGTTAAGGGGGGGGGCCGAGAAAAAAGGGGGGTCCCAAAACGCGTTTTTCCCATGTTAATTTCCATAGGGCGGTTGGCCTCACTTTTAGCTCGAACGGCTGAATGGATTTGCACGAAACTTGGCAAAATTGTAGGGACTGTTAGCCCGATGTGCCTTTGCTAGGTCTCAATATATGTGCTCCAGTAGTTTTTGAGAAATTAACGTTCAAAACAAGATATATATCTGTAACAGCGCTCCGGGCTGCGCTCCGGTTTGCTTACTTTTCGCGAAACGGAACTTTGCGCGCAGAAAGCTGATTGGCTCTCCGGTGTCTGTCAACATTCTAAACAGTCCGGAGCGGCCGCCATCTTATCTCTCGGTAGGATCGAGAGAGAAGAAGAGGTGAAAAACGAAGGGGGAATTTAATGAAAGGTATACCTCTCTTGACCCTCTAGGAATGATGTTAGGGTTATTAAAGGGTCCCGTGGGGAAAATAAAAAAATATATATTTTTCACGGTAGAAGCGCTTCCCGGGCCGCGAACTGGGCCGCAAACTGGTAGTGAAACGGGAATTCGCCATTTTGTGTTTCGTTTTAATTAAATTACTAGGAATAAGGGGGTGCGGGAGACGTATCCTGACCCCTTATGTTTTCTGAGGGTGGTTGAGGAGGCTCATATATGTTGATACATGTCTTCCAGCGGCTATGCGTGAGCTTTTTTTTTTTTTTTGCTGCGTGACGTCTGTTAACGTTCGATTCGATGGAAATCAGGAAGTGTTAACCACCATTTTGTCACTGCGAGTAAATATTTTGTTATAAATGAATCCTTATTGATAAACATTGTCTGCGCCATCTTGCCTTTTTGTCCAATGCCACAATTTTGTTGTGCACGGCAGCCATTTTAGATGCCTTGACCAGACCCACTCTCTGCACGCCGTCGATTCTCAGCACGGCTCCCCACCCTCGCAAGCATCTCCCCCACGCACTGGTCACCCCCGCTCTCTCTCTCATGCATCGGCCATATACTTCCCCCCATCTGCGCTGCTCTTCCCTGAGAATCACACTCTGTGCTCGCCCGACACCTCCCTTTCACCCTATTCACTACCGCACCCTCCGACACTCCTCTTCCTCTGTGTCCGATTGTCCAGGCCGGACCCAGGCTATCACCTAGCCCTGCGGATGTAGTTTATGACCCCAGCTGTAGAGAATCCAGACATGCCAACCCTCCCGATTGAGGCGTGAGACTACTGATTTCAGTGCTAGTCTTCCGCCTCCCGATTCCGGCAAGGAAAAATCCGGGGGCATATTACCAACAACTAGCGATAATTTTTGTCTCTAACTTGTTTAGAGACAAAAATTATCGCCGCACATCGGCGAATTTTATCGCAGATAAACCTTGCTATTAGCAAGGTTTATCGCAAATGCGATAAAAAACGGCCGCAATGCATGAATTTTGCTGAAAAGTCAGCGATATTCATGCATTATCCAGCAAATGCTCTTAGCCATGTTATCCACCTTCCATTCGATAACATGGCTAAAAACTGCTCAGGGCAGGTGTTAGCGATAATTTTTGTCTCTAACTTGTTTAGAGACAAAAATTATCGCCGCACATCGGCGAATTTTATCGCAGATAAACCTTGCTATTAGCAAGGTTTATCGCAAATGCGATAAAAAACGGCCGCAATGCATGAATATCGCTGAAAAGTCAGCGATATTCATGCATTATCCAGCAAATGCTCTTAGCCATGTTATCCACCTTCCATTGGATAACATGGCTAAAAACTGCTCAGGGCAGGTGTTAGCTTTTGGAGATATTCGCGCTTAGCGCGAATATCTCCAAAAGTTGGTAATAGGAGATAGCGATGGTTAGGGACTGTTTCCAGTCGCTAACATCTTGGCACGCCCACTTTGCATGTCATTAGTGATAAATATCACTGACATGCAAAGCGGGGCCCAAGATGGTCGCTATCTCCTTTTAGCTGTCACTAACTGGTGTTAGCGACAGCTTGGTAATAGGGAGATAATTTTATCTCCTTTTTTTTGGCTTTTAAAGCCAAAAAAGCGGAAATAAACCCCCTTGATAATATGCCCCACGATTCCTCGGGGGTTTCAGCTGACAGGGCTTGGTATTGTGTTACGTGCTAATTCTTCCAGGAAACGTCAGAGGGTCGATGCAGGGGTTCTAGAAGGGGTGATAAACCATTTAAGCCTCATGAACAAGCGCATGGTCTTTTAAAGATTTGTGAAGTACTCGGGGCGGCGGTGTGTGTGTGCCCTCTTTCAGGAGCGGGCGGGGGGGCACTGCCAGCAACTTGCCAGGCCAGGTAGTGTTCAACACATGCATCACCCTTTCTCTGCCTGCTATTGCGCTCCATGCTTCGGAAAGGTAAGAAAAAGAACGTGCATTTGAGTTTGAAATGTCCGATCCTGTAGCAGTACACTTGCAAAGCCCACACATGACAATAACCCGATTCAAGGCCCCATTCACCCGATTTTTTAAAAATATATAGCACTCCAACAAAGTAGGATTATAAAACTTTATTAACTTTTAAATATAACAAACGCAACAAAAACTGTAAATATATTTAAACATTTTTTTAAATTAACCAGAACTATAACGATAACAACAACAACAACAATAATATAACTTTTATGCCTAAATTACGCAAACATTTAGCTAATCTGCTAAAGGGGGGAGTCGCCATTTCATTACAATAATCAATAATGCAAAATCAACATCAATAGGGTTGTCCGTATTCCCGATGCAGCACTATAGTGCAACATACACAGCACCTGGGGTGTCAAGAGTGAACAGGTCCTAGCTGCTTAACCAATGACTGACAAATGCGTTAGGGATTTCCTTGTGTTTCTTAATAGCATTGGTGTCTGCACACTTCTTTGTCAATTCTGTGAACATGATAACTGCTTCATACACAGACGATATCTTTGTTAAGTATTTTTTAGTACTTTGTGAAGTAGTGTGGCTCACTGGTTAGAGGCGGCAGACCCGAGAGCAGAGGACGGCCCGGGACCAGGGTTCGATTCCCGGCGCGGCAGGTTTCTGGACCAGGGTCAGCGGACTCGATAATTCTCTCGCCTCGGTGCCCACTCTGATCAGCAATCACACTCGGCAACTCTGGGCATTAGCTTGCCTCATCTTCACTAACGGCCCCACCAGACCGCCGGGGATGCCTGGTCTCACCCTGGAGATACCCATTCAGGGACCATCTCTCAGGGAAGCCAGGAAGGGTTTCGCAGCGGTCGAAGCGCCTTGGGACCCTACGGGTATGTAGTGCGCTATATAAATGCCAATACATTTACATTTACATTTAAGTCATTAGTGTTAAGTGTGTCTGAAACTACAGTGCCCTTCTGTTTTTCTTTCTTCAGGCTCTACAGAGTTTTGTGTGTTGTTCTTTTGAGTGGCAATTATTCCAGAGGTTTCAGGTTCACTTGTTTTGTCTTGCAGTGAGTTAACAGCTTTAGAGACTTCATGTTTATTTGCTATGTCCTGCTGTTCGTCAACTGCTTCAGAGACGTCAGCCTCATTTGTTATGTTTGACTAGATCCTGGACCTGCCCGGCCGCGCCCAAAATGGCGCCGGTGTAAATGGGACTCGTAACTGCTTGTTGTGTACTGGTTGCCCAACCTTGATATCACGAGATACGTATGCAGTTTTGAATCACATGGCGGAGGCTCGTCTGCTGTAGTGGGGCGCCCCTTATCGTTTCAGTCGCCATTCCGTCCGCTTTTGCTACACTGTGCCTTTTCCGCCATTCAGCTGTTTACCGCCCGCTCTTACGGCTACAGCGTCTCGCTCACCATGTAGTTGAGTTGCTCCCACTCTTGCGGTGCAGTGATAGGCGGCTGCCACAGGACTCTTAAAATGGCGGCCGGCTCTTCGGATTTGGGCCTGGTCCAGTAAAATGGCCCTGGGACACCTTGGAACTCGGACGCTTGTCTGCCAGGGCTTGGGTTCCATTCTCGAAAGCGTCCCCTCAGCCTTGAAGATTGTACAAAAGTCTTGGGGGCCCTCGACTCCTGCAGGCTTCCGGTGGGGAGCGGCGGCCATGATTGCTTGCGGAATGGCCATGACGGAGCTACGAGATGGTGGTGCTCTCATGGTGATGCCAGCTTCAGTCTGAAACATCCAGAAACAAGGTGGGGCTTTCATCGTTTGGGAAAAAAAATGTTTTAATCCAATGAAAAGTGTTATTTTTAGGTCAAATGACCTAGTCTTACATCATTAGGAAAACAAAAGTAAAATGAACCAATGAAAAGTTTTATTAACAAGTCACATGACCTGTTATGCTTACGTTACGCGCTGCGCGGCGCGCTCTGGATCGTTTCCGGGAAGCTGCGCCTTGCGCACCGGAGCACTTCCGGGTGCGCTAACGCGGCGCGTCATATGACGCATTACGTGACAACGCAGGTCCAGAATATAGTCAAAATGTCTCCACCAACCAGCGGTCGGAATACAACCGCTTTCAGCAGTCCAAAAAGTTCGGTTAAATCTTAAGAGCGGGAGCAACTCAACTACATGGTGAGCGAGACGCTGTAGTCGCAAGAGCGGGCGGTAAACAGCTGAATGGCGGAAGAGGCACAGAGTACCAAAAGCGGGCGGAATGGCAACTAAAACGGTAAAGGGGCGCCCCACTACAGCGTGTCTTCAGGTCAAACGGATTGTGGGACAAGGTCCAGAATGAAAGAGTCATCAAAAGGGAAAAAATTCCGCCGGACCCCGGGAGCCGGCCACCTATGTCGGGGGCGATCTCAGGCCACACCAGGGCAACACGACTTGGGGAGGGGGCAGGAGCCAAGCGCCCCCTCTCAGTCCGCGCCATCTCACCGCCCCTCGGGGGCCTCCGTCAAGCGGTTTAGGGAGGCACCGTATCACATTGTTTTCCAATGCAGTCAGGTCCACAAACGGACCCCACTTACTTTGAATAGTGAAGCTGCAGCAGGTGCAAATAAGGTTTAAACAGTGTTACAAGCGCTGCTTAGAACTCTGAAGTATGGCACTCAACATCCAGGACTTATGCCATTTGTGTAAGGCAGTGACATCGAAGCAACTCAGGGACAAAAAGCATGAACGAACATTCATGTATGAAAATCTTATTTGGGGAAGGGGCAGGATCCAAACGCCCCCTCCCAGTTCGCGCCACTACACCGTATGTGGAAAATCTGAAGCCATCGTTCTACAAACTCTCAACGCTTGCTATCAGTGCATGAGTTTCATGCTCGATCGATTGAGCTAGCCGGATCGGGCAATAAAAAGTATAAAATAGTTATGTAAATAGTTATTTAATAAAATGTTTTACCCTGTTTCTTTGCTAGTGTGTTGTCTATATTTATAATATTTGCATAGGGTTTGTCGTTATTTTGGGCGGGGTGGGTGGCGGAGTCGAGCTGTCTTGCAGCCCTCATGGTGTGGAGCTCAGTTCATTTCACTATTTTCGTATTTCTCATGAAGGGTTGTTCCTAATGTTTGTATTTTACCGAGGTCAAAAAGAGATCGAATTAGTGGTCTACTGATTTTGCTCGATTACTTTTATTTTTTTACACCATTTTTCACTATCTGCAAAGACTAAACAGAGTATTGCGACTTTGTGCTTGTTTGTAAATAGAGAATGAACCAAAGAGAATCAATTCTAAAACAGTAAATGCTTGGATAACAATCAATCAAATGGAGAGACAAGCAGGTACGACGGATTACAACGGGGGTAAAGGCTCGCGTTAACTACCGTTCACTATCTGCAAAGAGAGAGTACTACTAAGAGAAAAGAAGGGAGGGGGGGGCAGCGTTCAAAGCACATCAGCGTGCATAAACACGAAAACGTTTTTACCTATCACGTACTTGACATTTGACAGCTTTTGATATTTGCTATTAAAAAACCATTGAAATTCACAGAAAAAACCATAGGTTATAGTCCATATATAGTTAGGAATTTGCATTTACAAAACCGTGAAAATTCAATGAAAAAACCATTGGTTATAGAACATATATAGTTAGGAATTTGCATTTACAAAACCTTATTTTACTCGCATAAAACCATTGAAATTCCATATATAGTTAGATGCGCTAACTATATATCGCGCACCCGCAATCCACTGCTGATGATGTCACATATTACATCATTCATGACATGGTCAGTGACATCACTGATGACATCTCAAATGACATCACTGATGACATCACTGATGACATATCAAATGACATCACTGATGACATCACTGATGACATCTCAAATGACATCACTGGTGACATCACTCATGATATCATTCATGTGATAATACAATGAACCTCTTCAGACTCTAATATAACCTTAGATACAATCAGTGTAAACAGACACTCACAGACTGTCACTCATCCATGGAGTTACTCACACAACTAGTCAGTCATGCAAACAATCAATCACACCTGCATTTCCTGAACTATACAGTTATACAAACTTTACTTATTCAAATATATACTAACACATATTTTCTCTCTTATACAATCCCTGATACAAGTTCACAATGATCCATACAGCCACTCACACATTCACTGGCTCTTATGCACAGTTATTTATATATGTCAACTCTCACATGTACTGTCTTTTACATATGTACTTACTTTGACATGTAGCACTGAGATATCCATTCACTCACCAATACACTCATACACACAGTCAACCACCCATACAGTTGTTTCCACATGCAGTTTTGAACCCATACATCTAGTGAATCAGCTGTTCACACATCTATGCACAGAGTCACACACCTCCCAGCCACTCACACACATACTCAGTTTCCCATACAAATACTCAGGCAACCAATCAATAACCCATATAGTTACTCATAAGCTACTGATCAACACATGCAGCAGTTTACAGAACAATAGATATAATGATGCACAAATTAATACAGTTTAATCACTAACCCATGCACTCAGTGAGACACATTTAATCACTCCCTCATACAATCAGTCATGCACCTACTAAATCCTTCATCCAGACATTTATACATCCACTCATTCTTCAATATGTGAGACATATTTTAACTTTACAGAAACATACAGTCACTGGGTGTTGTCATCAGTAATGTCATCAGTGATGTCATTTGAGATGTCATCAGTGATGTCATCAGTGATGTCACTGACCATGTCATGAATGATGTAATATGTGACATCATCAGCAGTGGATTGCGGGTGCGCGATATATAGTTAGCGCATCTAACTATATATGGAATTTCAATGGTTTTATGCGAGTAAAATAAGGTTTTGTAAATGCAAATTCCTAATTATATATGTTCTATAACCAATGGTTTTTTCATTGAATTTTCAAGGTTTTGTAAATGCAAATTCCTAACTATATATGGACTATAACCTATGGTTTTTTCTGTGAATATATATATATATATATATATATTCACAGAAAAAACCATAGGTTATAGTCCATATAGTGCAAATTCCTAACTATATATGGACTATAACCTATGGTTTTTTCTGTGAATATATATATATATATATATATATATATATTACCTACTGGCTATCGCCAGTAGGTATATATAGTTAGAATGTTTTCTCTATGGGACTTTTGAAAATTCTATGTCTAATAACTTTGGCGTTTGTGGACGGAATCGGCTGAAATTTTCAGGAAAATGGCACATTTTGTTTCTGAGCAGCCCCTGAAAATTTGGTGGGGTTTCGTCAAGGGGGGGCTGAGAAAAAAGGGGGGTCCCAAAACGCGTTTTTTGCATTGAGTTTTCCATAGGGCGGTTGGACTCACTTTTAGCTCGAACGGCTGAATGGATTTGCACGAAACTTGGCAAAATTGTAGGGACTGTTAGCCCGATGTGCCTTTGCTAGGTCTCAATATATGTGCTCCAGTAGTTTTTGAGAAATTAACGTTCAAACCAAGATATATATCTGTAACAGCGCTCTGGGCAGCGATCCGGTCCGCTTACTTTTCGCTTATCGGAACTTTGCGTGCAGAAAGCTGATTGGCTCTCCGGTGTCTGTCAACATTCTAAACAGTCCGGAGCGGACGCCATCTTGTCTCTCGGTAGGATCGAGAGAGAAGAAGAGGTGGAAAACGAAGGGGGAATTTAATGAAAGGGGGCAAGGTATCCCCCTCTTGACCCCCTAGGAATGTTGTTGGGGTTATTAAAGGGTCCCGTGGGGAAAATAAAAAAAAAATGATTTTTCACGGTAGAAGCGCGGCCGCGAACTGGTAGCGAAACGGGAATTCGCCATTTTGTGCTTCGTAAATTAAATTACTAGTTATAAGTGGGTGCGGGAGACGTATCCTAATCCCCTATGTTTCCTGAGGGTGGGTGAGGAGGCTGATATATGTTGATACATCTCTTCCAGCGGCTGTGCTTGAGCTTTTTTTTTTTTTTGCTGCGTGACAGTCCGGAGCGGCCGCCATCTTGTCTCTCGGTAGGATCGAGAGAGAAGAAAAGGTGAAAAACTAAGGGGGAATTTAATGAAAGGGGGCAAGGTATCCCCCTCTTGACCCCCTAGGAATGTTGTTGGGGTTATTAAAGGGTCCCGTGGGGAAAATAAAAAAAAAATGATTTTTCACGGTAGAAGCGCTTCACGGGCCGCGAACTGGGCCGCAAACTGGTAGCGGAACGGGAATTCGCCATTTTGTGCTTCGTTAATTAAAGTACTAGGTATAAGGGGGTGCGGGAGACGTATCCTAATCCCCTATGTTTCCTGAGGGTGGCTGAGGAGGCTGATATATGTTGATACATCTCTTCCAGCGGCTGCGCCATCTTGCCTTTTTTCGAATGCCACAATTTTGTCGTGCACTGCAGCCATTTTAGATGCCAGGCTGGTCCCAGGCTATCACCTAACCCTGCGGATGTAGTTTATGGCCCCAGCTGTAGAGAATTCAGACATGCCAATCCTCCTGATTCAGGCGTGTGAGTACTGATTTCAGTGCTAGTCTCCCGCCTCCCGATTTCTGCAAGCAAAAACCCGGGGGCATATTACGAACAACTAGCGATAATTTTTGTCTCTAACTTGTTTAGAGACAAAAATTATCGCTGCACATCGGCGATTTTTATCGCAGATAAACCTTGCTATTATCGCAGAAAAGTCAGCGATATTCATGTATTATCGACCTAATGCTCTTAGCCATGTTATCCACCTCCCATTGGATAACATGGCTAAGAACTGCTCAGGGCAGGTGTTAGATTTTGGAGATATTCGCGCTTAGCGCGAATATCTCCAAAAGTTGGTAATAGAAGGTAGCGATGTTAGGGACTGTTTCCAGTCGCTAACATCTTGGCCCGCCACTTTGCATGTCATTAGTGATAAGTATCACTGACATGCAAAGCGGGGCCCAAGATGGTCGCTATCTCCTTTTAGCTGTCACTAACTGGTGTTAGCGACAGCTTGATAATAGGGAAATAATTTTATCTCCGCTTTCATGGTTTTTAAAGCCAAAAAAGCGGAGATAAACCCCCTTGATAATATGCCCCACGATTCCTTGGGGGTTTCAACTGACAGGGCTTGGTATTGTGTTACATGGTAATTTTTCCATGAAACGTCAGAGGGTCGATGCAGGGGTTCTAGAAGAGGTGATAAACCATTTAAGCCTCATGAACAAGCGCATGGTCTTTTAAAGATTTGTGAAGTACTCGGGGCGGCGGTGTGTGTGTGCCCTCTTTCAGGAGCGGGCGGGGGGGCACTGCCAGCAACTTGCCAGGTCAGGTAGTGTTCAACACGTGCATCACCCTTTCTCTGCCTGCTATTGCGCTCCATGCTTCGGAAAGGTAAGAAAAAGAACGTGCATTTGAGTTTGAAATGTCCGATCCTGCAGCAGCACACTTCCAAAGCCCACACATGACAATAACCCGATTCAAGGCCCCATTCACCCGTTTTAAAAAAAATAGATAACACTCCAACAAAATAAGGTTATAAAACTTTATTAACTACTAACTTTAACGAACGGAACAAAAACTAAAAACATTTAAACATTTCTCAATACAAAAAGCAACAATGGTTAGAAGCTGTCTTTTGTGCGAATAGTCCCAAGGCAGCACAACGTGCAGAGTTCTGGACGGCACCCAGGTGATGTCGCCTGGGTGCCGCACTGGTTTAGGGATCCTACAATGCTGCTCCGAAAATTGGCGTGGGGCGTCCCGGGTGGGGCGGGGGGAGGCCTCGTCAGTAGCGGTCTGTTGTGCGAATAGTCCCAAGGCAGCACAACGTGCAGAGTTCTGGACGGCACCCAGGTGATGTCGCCTGGGTGCCGCACTGGTTTAGGGATCCTACAATGCAGCACAGAAAAACAGCGTGGGGCGTCCCGGGTGGTGCGGGGGGAGGCCTCGTCAGTAGCGGTCTGTGTCCAGTGTCACATGGCTGACACAACATGTACGACAGGCACCCAGGTGATGTCCAGTAAACTGCCGCACTGGTTTTGGTATCCTACAATGCTGCTCCGAAAATTGGCGTGCGGCGGCCCGGGGGGGGGGGGCGTGGGGGAGCCGGCGTGAACGGGCCTCCCCAGGTGGCGGCCATCTAGCTGAGTTGCGCTCGCTCTTGCGGCCACAGCGTCTCGCTCACCATGTTGTTGAGTTGCTCCCACTCTTGCAGTGCAGCGATAGGCGGCTGCCACATGGCTCTTAAAATGGCGGACAGCTCCTCGGTTTTAGGCCTGGTCCACTGAAATGGTCCTGGGACACTTTGGAACTCGGACGCTTGCCTGCTAGGGCTTGGGTTCCATTCTCGAAAAGCGTCCCCTCAGCCGTGAAGATTGTATAATAGTCTTGGGGGCCCCCGACTCCCGCAGGCTTCCGGTGGGGAGCGGCTGCCATGATTGCTCGCGGAATGACCACGACGGAGCCACGAGATGGTGGTGCTCTCATGCTGACGCCAGCTTCAGTCTGAATGATCCAGAAACAAGGTGGGGCTTTCATCGTTTGGGAAAAAAAAATGTTCTAAACCAATGAAAAGTGTTATTTTTAGGTCATATGACCAAGCCTTCCATCTTTAGGAAACCAAAAGTAAAATGAACCAATGAAAAGTTTTATAAACAAGTCACATGACCTGTTATGCGGCATAGGGCTACAAAAAGCGTAGAAAATCCGTTGGCACGTGAGGCGGCGTCAGTAGCGGACCGATGTGCGAATAGGCCGAAGGCAGCACAACGGGCCGAGATCCGGATGGTACCGAGGTGGTGTCCAGCTAATTGCCGCACTGGTGTGGCCATCCTACAATGCTGCGCCGAAAGACGGCGTGTCCAGCTGAATTGCGGTCACTGTTGCGGTACAGTGACTCGAACGCGCCGAGATCCGGATGGCACCGAGGTGGTGTCCAGCAAATTGCCGCACTGGTGTGGCCATCCTACAATGCTGCGCCGAAAGACGGCGTGTCCAGCTGAATTGCGGTCACTGTTGCGGTACAGTGACTCGAACGCGCCGAGATCCGGATGGCACCGAGGTGGTGTCCAGCAAATTGCCGCACTGGTGTGGCATCCTACAATGCTGCGCCGAAAGACGGCGTGTCCAGCTGAGTTGCGGTCACTGTTGCGGTACAGTGAGTCGAACGCGCCGAGATCTGGATGGCCCCGATGTTGTGTCCAGCAAGTTGCCGCACTGGTGTGGCCATCCTACAATGCTGCGCCGAAAGTCGGCGTGGGGTGCCCCGTTGGCTTATGAGGTGATGTCAGTAGTGGACCGATGTGTGAATAGGTCGGAACCAGCACAAGGCACCAAGATCCGAATGGCAAGTCCTGGATGTTGAGTGCCTCAGTTGAGATTTCTGAGCAGTGCTTGTAAGACTGTCTGAAGCTTATTTGCACCTGCTGCAGCTTCACTAGGTCCGGCAGAACTTTTTGCCTTTTCCTTTCTGCTTCTTTTCCTACAATGCGTTTCATCTGAAGACACGACCAGGTCCCTGAATGTGTGCAGGGGGACGCTATTGATTGAATGAACGCGCCGAGATCTGGATGGCACCGAGGTGGTGTCCAGCAAATTGCCGCACTGGTGTGGCCATCCTACAATGCTGCGCCGAAAGTCGGCGTGGGGTGCCCCGTTGGTTTATGAGGTGATGTCAGTAGTGGACCGATGTGTGAATAGGTCGGAACCAGCACAAGGCGCCCTGCACTGTTGAGCCTTTTTCAATGCCTGTTTTTTGTTGTTTCCCCTCCATCAAAAACAAAACAAAAATACAAGGCGCCAAGATCCGAATGGCAAGTCCTGGATGTTGAGTGCCTCAGTTGAGAGTTCTGAGCAGTGCTTGTAAGACTGTCTGAAGCTTATTTGCACCTGCTGCAGCTTCACTAGGTCCGGCGGAACTTTTTTCCTTTTCCTTTCTGCTTCTTTTCCTACAATGCGTTTCATCTGAAGACACGACCAGGTCCCTGAATTTGTGCAGGGGGACACTATTGATTGAATGAAAATAGCGGCTTGACACAAAGCTGACTCAAGCGTTACTGTTGGTGCTATACAGACAAAAATTGGTTTTCAGTTTGTACATTCTTCTGGTTTTTTTTTTCCATCCAAGTCTGATTGAGAGTTTGTAGAAAAATGGCTTCAGATTTTCCACATACTACTCTTCAACATTCTTCCTAAATGTAACAATGTGAAACTCACTAGGAGAACGGCTGTTTCTGTTTCCTTTCAAAATGCTGCCACCAATATTTTCTGAATGGAAGACACCATCTTGTAGCATAAAGGGCCGAAAGGGGTTCTGGTCTGGCCGATGGTTGGTGGAGACATTTTGACTATATCTTGGACCTGCCCGGCCTCGCCCAAAATGGCGCCGGTATAAATGGGACTCGTAACTCTTTGCCCGCAAATGTATATCTAGAAAATGTTATTGTAAGTGGCCCTGTCGTATTTTAATTACAAAATGTACGTCCACCGATTCCGCAACTGTTAGACACCTTTGTTCTTGTCACCTAATGGCCCGCTCGTTACGTTCTTCTACAGTGTAAATGTCTCCTCATCATATACGATTTCAGTTTGCTCCGTGGCCGGCCCACGTGGTTATAGGCCCGTATTTGTATACTGACATTTTCACAATAAAGGTTTTTAAAACAAAACACGGTAGTAGTATTTTCATTTGTAAAGTTTTTACTTTTAGTGACTGTTTTCGAATCAGTAAAAGGCAAGTGAAATAAAGCAGTCCAATTACATGACGGATAAAAGGTATAATATGTAGGAACGCAGTAAAGATAAATGGTCAAGGGCAGTTGTGTTTTTCATGTCTGCAACATAAAGTGATCGATAAGAATCTGATAATCAGGCGTATCGGCGACTAAGACAGCAGGCCGAATCTCTTTTACTCAACGGCTCCGTCATGGAAGGAAGAAACGCCCTTTTTCTCGAAAAAGGAATATATTTTACTTGCAAGACAGTTGTAAATTTTCCGGGAAAGTACATTAGCCTGGAATATTATAACATATGTTTGAAAAAAAAATATTGTTCGAAAATAATAAAAAGCGTAATTTTTAGGTCATATGACCAAGCTTTTCATCATTAAATTAACAAAAGTAAAATGAACCAATGAAAAGTTTTATTAACAAGTCACATGACCTGTTATGCTTACGTTACGTGCTGCGCGCCGCGCCTCGGATCACTTCCGGGTGCGCTAACGCGGCGTGTCATAAAACGCATTACGCGACAACGTAGGTCAAGAATATAGTCTAAATGTCTCCACCAACCAGCGTTCAGAACACAACCCCTTTCAGCAGTCCAAAAAGTTCTGTTAAATGACAACAGAGGGGACAGGCAACAAGAACCATCAGTCAAAGAGGGGAGGGCAAGTTCTTCTCTTCCGGGTCATGTTGGGGCGCTACCGGAACTGATCGAATTGGTAGTCTACAGTGTTTCTGGATGTTTCAGACTAAAGCTGGCGTCAGCATGAGACCACTACCATCTCGTAGCTCCGTCGTGGCCATTCCACGAGCAATCATGGCAGCCGCTCCCCACCAGAAGCCTGCGGGAGTCGGAGGCCCCCAAGACTTTTGTAGAATCTTCACGGCTGAGGGGACGCTTTTCGAGAATGGGACCCAAGCCCTAGCAGACAAGCGTCCGAGTTCCAAGGTGTCCCAGGGCCATTTTAGTGGACCAGGCCCAAAACCGAAGAGCCGGCCGCCATTTTGAGAGTCCTGTGGCAGCCGCCTATCGCTGCACCGCAAGAGCGGGCGCATCTCAACTACATGGTGAGCGAGACGCTGTAGTCGCAAGAGCGGGCGGTAAACAGCTGAATGGCGGAAGAGGCACAGTGTAGCAAAAGCGGGCGGAATGGCAACTAAAACGATAAAGGGGCGCCCCACTACAGCTTGTCTTCAGGTCAAACGGATTGTGGGACAAGGTCCAGAATTGAAGAGTCATCAAAAGGCAAAAAGTTCCGCCGGACCCCGGGAGCCGGCCGCCTATGTCGGGGGCGATCTCAGGCTACACCAGTGCTATAAGACTTGGGGAGGGTGTCGGAGCAAAGCGTCTTCTCCGAGTCCATGGCCATCACACCGCCCCTCAGGGGCCTCCGTCAAGCTGTTTAGGAAGGTAACATATCACATTGTTTTCTAATGCAGTCAGGTCCACAAACGACACTCACTTACTTTGAGAATAGTGAAGCTGCAGTAGGTGGAAATAAGCTTCAGACAGTGTTACAAGCACTGCTCAGAACTCTTAACTATGGCACCCAACATCCAGAACTTATGCTATTTGAGAATGGTAGTGACATCGAAGCATCTCAGGGACCAAAACCATTAACGTACTTTCACGTATGAAAATCTTACTTGGGGAGGGGGCAGGAGCGAAGCGCCCCCTCCCAGTCAGCGCCACCACACCGTATGTTGAAAATCTGAAGCCATCGTTCTACAAAGTCAACCAAACTTGGATTGAAAAATCTAGAAAAATGTACAAACTGAAAACCAGTTTTGGTCTGCATAGCATCAGTAACAACGCTTGAGTCAGCTTTGTGTCAAGCCGCCATTTTGATTCAACAAAGCACAGGCATTGAAAAAGGCTGAAATTCAGAACTCTAAACTATGGCACCCAACATCCAGGAGCTTGCTATCCGGATCTTGGAGCCTTGTGCTGTTTTCGATCTATTCACACATCGGTCCACTACTGACATCATCTTATAAACCAACGTTATGTAAATAGTTTTTTAATAAAATGTTTTACCCTGTTTCTTTGCTGGTGTGTTGTCTATATTTTTAATATTTGCATAGGGTTTGTCGTTATTTTGTGCGGGATGGGTGATGGAGCCGAGCTGTCTTGCAGCCCTCATGGTGTGGAGCTCAGTTCATCTCACTATTTTCGTATTTCTCAAGAAGCGTTGTTCCTAATATTTCTATTTTAGCGAGGTCAAAAAGAGATCCAATTAGTGGCCTACTGATTTTGCTCGATTACTTTTATTTTTTTACACGATTTTTCACTATCTGCAAAGACTAAACAGAGTATTGCGACTTTGTGCTTGTTTGTAAATAGAGAATGATCCAAAGAGAACCAATTCTAAAACAGTAAATGCTTGGACAACAATCAATCAAATGGAGAGACAAGGAGGCACGACGGATTACAACGGGGGTAAAGGCCTGCGTTAACTACCCTTCAGTATCTGCAAAGAGAGAGTACTACTAAGGCAAGAGGGGGGGGGGGTGCAGCGTTCAAAGCACATCAGCGTGCATAAATACGAAAATGTTTTTATCTATCACGTACTTGACATTTTAAAGCTTTTCATATTTGCTATTAAAAAACCAATGAAATTCACAGAAAAAACCATAAGTTATAGTGGATATATAGTTAGGAATTTGCATTTACAAAGCCTTGAAAATTCAATGAAAAAACCATAGGTTATAGGCCATATATAGTTAGGAATTAGCATTTACAAAACCTTATTTTACTCGCATAAAACCATTGAAATTCCATATATAGTTAGAAGCGCTAACTATATATCGCGCACCCGCAATCCACTGCTGATGATGTCACATATTACATCATTCATGACATGGTCAGTGACATCACTGATGACATCACTGATGACATCTCAAATGACATCACTGATGACAACTCAAATGACATCAATGATGACATCTCAAATGACATCACTGATGACATCACTGATGACAACTCAAATGACATCACTGATGACATCTCATTTGTCATCACTGATCACATCACTCATGTGATAATACAATGAACCTCTTCAGACTCTAATATAACCTTACATACACTCAGTATAAACAGACACTCACAGACTGTCACTCATCCATGGAGTTACTCACACACCTAGTCAGTCATGCAAAGAATCAATCACACCTCCATTTCCTCAACTATACAGTTATACACATCTTACTTATTCAAACATATAATAACACATATTTACTCTCTTATATAATCCCTGATACAAGCTCACAGTGATCGATACAGCCACTCACACATTCACTGGCTCTTATGTTCAGTTATTTATATATCTCAACTCTCACATGTATTGTGTTTTACATACGTACTTACTTGCACATGTAGCAATGAGAAATCCATTCACTCACCAACACACCCATGCACAGTCAACCGCCCATATAGCTGTTTCCACATGCACTCTTGAACTCATACTCCTAGTGAATCAACTGCTTACACATCTATGCACAGAGTCACGCACCTCCCAGCCACCCACACACACACTCAGCCTCCCATTCAAATACTTGGGCAACCAATCAATAACCCATATGGCCACTCTTATAGCTACTGATCAACACATGCAGCAGCTTACACAACAACAAACATACTGATGCACGAATTAAGACAGTTTAGTCACTAACCCATGTACTCAGTGAGACACATTTAATCACTCACTCATACAGTCAGTCATGCACCTACTAAATTCTTCATCCAGACACTTATACATCCACTCATTCTTCAATATGTGAAACATATTTAAACTTTACAGACACATACAATCACTGGATGTTGTGATCAGTGATGTCATCAGAGATGTCATTTGAGATGTCATCAGTGATGTCATCAGTGATGTCACTGACCATGTCATGAATGATGTAATATGTGACATCATCAGCAGTGGATTGCGGGTGCGCGATATATAGTTAGCGCTTCTAACTATATATGGAATTTCAATGGTTTTATGCGAGTAAAATAAGGTTTTGTAAATGCTAATTCCTAACTATATATGGCCTATAACCTATGGTTTTTTCATTGAATATATATATATATATATTCACAGAAAAAACCATAGGTTATAGTCCATATATAGTTAGGAATTTGCATTTACAAAACCTTGAAAATTCAATGAAAAAACCATTGGTTATAGAACATATATAGTTAGGAATTTGGCGGTCGCCAGTAGGTATATATAGTTAGGATTTTTTCTCTATGGGATTTTTGAAAATTCTATGTCTAATAACTTTGGCGTTTGTGGACGGAATTGGCTGAAATTTTCAGGAAAATGGAACATTTTGTTTCTGAGCAGCCCCTGACAATTTGGGGGGGTTTCATCAAGGGGGGGCCGAGAAAAAAGGGGGGTCCCAAAACGCGTTTTTCCCATGTTAATTTCCATAGGGCGGTTGGCCTCACTTTTAGCTTGAACGGCTGAATGGATTTGCACGAAACTTGGCAAAATTGTAGGGACTGTTAGCCCGATGTGCCTTTGCTAGGTCTCAATATATGTGCTCCAGTGGATTTTGAGTAATTTAGGTTCAAAAAAAGATATATATCTGGGCGGAGCCTAACCACACATCTGATCTGATTGGCTGTCAGCAGTTCATCCAAGAAGTGTTGGCAGCCATCTTGGGACCAATATACATGATAGCACCTCATTAAAAAGCATTGTGGTTAATAGAGGGTTTTAGGACTTTAGTTACATTATAAATCATTTGTTGATGGTACCATACTCGTTTTTGGAATTGTGGTGGGTTCTAAGGTGATTTTACCATGTGAAAAAACCTTCTGCTGTGATATCATGAATATTGTTTGAAAGAAAACTAATATCTCATGATTTTCCCACAGTGGTTTGGAAGGGGATCTATAAGCTAAACTGAAAGCATATTTTCTGTAAATTCACATTATCTTTCTCAGTCATGGGAAAATGAAGTCTGACATTCTCAGTAAAACATGTACATCCAACAAGGACAGAGACTGTCAGTTGATTCCTTTGTGTTCTACTGCAGCCTCCTAGAGTGTTCTAAAGAACAACTAGAGCGCTAACAGTCCTACTTATTACAAAGGTATGGCACACCTGAAGCCATCTTGATTGGAATAAAGTGGTAACTCTTAAAACATTGAATTTAAAAAGAAAAAACATGAGGGGGTATATTTTGCCATAGAAAGTATGATTAGTGCTGCAGAATGAAAAATTAGGGCACATTTTGAGTGACTTCTCAAATCCTTTTCTATTTCATTAAAACATTCTGACATGCAGTCTCCCAAAATGGCCACTAGAGACAAAAGAGCCCAATTGTAGCCCAAATATCACCCAGATGTAGCCCAAGTATAGCCCAATGACAGAATGTCCCAGAGTGTTCTAAAGAACAACTGGAGCGCTAACAGTCCTACTTATTACAAAGGTATGGCACACCTGAAGCCATCTTGATTGGAATAAAGTGGTACCTCTTAAAACATTTAATTTAAAAAGAAGCAACATGAGGGGGTATATTTTGCCATAGAAAGTATGATTAGTGCTGCAGAATGAAAAATTAGGGCACATTTTGAGTGACTTCTCAAATCCTTTTCTATTTCATTAAAACAGGATTTAGTAGGTGCATGACTGACTGTATGAGAGAATGATTAAATGTGTCTTACTGAGTGCATGGGTTAGTGACTAAACTGTCTTAATTTGTGCATCATTATATCTGTTGTTCTACAAACTGCTGCATGTGTTGATCAGTAGCTATATGAGTAACTGTATGGGCTATTCATTGGTTGTCCAAGTATTTGTATGGGAAACTGAGTGTGTGTGTATGGGTGGCTGGGAGGTGTGTGACTCTGTACATAGATGTGTGAGTAGTTGATTCACTATATGTATGGGTTCAAAAGTGCATGTGGAAACAGCTGTATGGGCGGTTGACTGTGCATGAGTGTATTGGTGAGTGAATGGATATCTCAGTGCTACATGTCAAAGTAAGTACATATGTAAAACGCAGTACATGTGAGAGTTGACATATATAAATAACTGTGCATAAGAGCCAGTGAATGTGTGAGTGGCTGTATGGATCATTGTGAACATGTATCAGGGATTGTATAAGAGAGTAAATATGTGTTAGTATATGTTTGAATAAGTAAGGTGTGTATAACTGTATAGTTGAGAAAATGGAGGTGTGATTGATTTTTTGCATAACTGACTAGGTGTGTGAGTAACTCCATGGATGAGTGACAGTCTGTGACTGTCTTTTTACACTGATTGTATCTAAGGTTATATTAGAGTCTGAAGAGGTTCATGGTATTATCACATGAATGATATCATCAGTGATGTGATCAGTCATGTCAAATGAGATGTTATCAGTGATTTTATCAGTGATGTCATTTGAGATGTCATCAGTGATGTCATTTGAGATGTCATCAGTGAAGTCATTTGAGATGTCATCAGTGATGTCATCAGTGATGTCACTAACCATGTCATGAATGATGTAATATGTGACATCATCAGCAGTGGATTGCGGGTGCGCGATATATAGTTAGTGCAACTAACTATATATGAAATTTCAATGGTTTTGTGTGAGTAAAATAAGGTTTTGAAAAGGCTAATCCCTAACTATATATGGTCTATAACCAATGTTTTTTTCAGTGAATATATATATATATATATATATATATATATATTCCGATGCGATTGGTAACCCATTGAGAGTCGCACACGAAGTAGGATGAAAGGTTACCAGCCTTTATTAAAGGTATAGACCAGTTCAGTTAGCCAGTGGTTAGAAACAGCCTTGTTGCAGCCTGATGCATTTCGAATCAATCTTCCTCAGAGGCTTTACGCAAGGTGCGTGCTCCAGCGAACCTTCTCCTCATTAATATGCACCTTGACACGCCCACAATGGGGACGCTCGAATGAGTCAGTGTGAGGCATTATGGGAGTTGAAGTATTCGTATTCAGTTACCAAGTTATGGCGCACTTTGTTCTCTGTTAGTTCACAGCTCAGAATGAGCCCTAGCACATGAACGGGTCCTCATCCTGCATCCCAATCCCACGTCGAGGGTTCGTGACTTCTCCCTCGTGGCCCCCTTCGATTAAGGGGTGGTGCGGTGCTCGGCAGCTGGGCAGCCGCCTATAGTTTCCGATGCGATTGGTAACCCATTGAGAGTCGCACACGAAGTAGGATGTAAGGTTACCAGCCTTTATTAAAGGTATAGACCAGTTCAGTTAGCCAGTGGTTAGAAACAGCCTTGTTGCAGCCTGATGTATTTCGAATCAATCTTCCTCAGAGGCTTTACGCAAGGTGCGTGCTCCAGCGAACCTTCTCCTCCATTAATATGCACCTTGACACGCCCACAATGGGGAAGCTCGAATGAGTCAGTGTGAGGCATTATGGGAGTTGAAGTATTCGTATTCAGTTACCAAGTTATGGCGCACTTTGTTCTCTGTTAGTTCACAGCTCAGAATGAGCCCCAGCACATGAACGGGTCCTCATCCTGCATCCCAATCCCACGTCGAGGGTTCGTGACTTCTCCCTCGTGGCCCCCTTCGATTAAGGGGTGGTGCGGTGCTCGGCAGCTGGGCAGCCGCCTATAGTTTCCGATGCGATTGGTAACCCATTGAGAGTCGCACACGAAGTAGGATGAAAGGTTACCAGCCTTTATTAAAGGTATAGACCAGTTCAGTTAGCCAGTGGTTAGAAACAGCCTTGTTGCAGCCTGATGCATTTCGAATCAATCTTCCTCAGAGGCTTTACGCAAGGTGCGTGCTCCAGCGAACCTTCTCCTCCATTAATATGTACCTTGACACGCCCACAATGGGGACGCTCGAATGAGTCAGTGTGAGGCATTATGGGAGTTGAAGTATTCGTATTCAGTTACCAAGTTATGGCGCACTTTGTTCTCTGTTAGTTCACAGCTCAGAATGAGCCCCAGCACATGAACGGGTCCTCATCCTGCATCCCAATCCCACGTCGAGGGTTCGTGACTTCTCCCTCGTGGCCCCCTTCGATTAAGGGGTGGTGCGGTGCTCGGCAGCTGGGCAGCCGCCTATAGTTTCCGATGCGATTGGTAACCCATTGAGAGTCGCACACGAAGTAGGATGAAAGGTTACCAGCCTTTATTAAAGGTATAGACCAGTTCAGTTAGCCAGTGGTTAGAAACAGCCTTGTTGCAGCCTGATGCATTTCGAATCAATCTTCCTCAGAGGCTTTACGCAAGGTGCGTGCTCCAGCGAACCTTCTCCTCCATTAATATGCACCTTGACACGCCCACAATGGGGACGCTCGAATGAGTCAGTGTGAGGCATTATGGGAGTTGAAGTATTCGTATTCAGTTACCAAGTTATGGCGCACTTTGTTCTCTGTTAGTTCACAGCTCAGAATGAGCCCCAGCACATGAACGGGTCCTCATCCTGCATCCCAATCCCACGTCGAGGGTTCGTGACTTCTCCCTCGTGGCCCCCTTCGATTAAGGGATGGTGCGGTGCTCGGCAGCTGGGCAGCCGCCTATAGTTTCCGATGCGATTGGTAACCCATTGAGAGTCGCACACGAAGTAGGATGAAAGGTTACCAGCCTTTATTAAAGGTATAGACCAGTTCAGTTAGCCAGTGGTTAGAAACAGCCTTGTTGCAGCCTGATGCATTTCGAATCAATCTTCCTCAGAGGCTTTACGCAAGGTGCGTGCTCCAGCGAACCTTCTCCTCCATTAATATGCACCTTGACACGCCCACAATGGGGACGCTCGAATGAGTCAGTGTGAGGCATTATGGGAGTTGAAGTATTCGTATTCAGTTATCAAGTTATGGCGCACTTTGTTCTCTGTTAGTTCACAGCTCAGAATAAGCCCCAGCACATGAACGGGTCCTCATCCTGCATCCCAATCCCACGTCGAGGGTTCGTGACTTCTCCCTCGTGGCCCCCTTCGATTAAGGGGTGGTGCGGTGCTCGGCAGCTGGGCAGCCGCCTATAGTTTCCGATGCGATTGGTAACCCATTGAGAGTCGCACACGAAGTAGGATGAAAGGTTACCAGCCTTTATTAAAGGTATAGACCAGTTCAGTTAGCCAGTGGTTAGAAACAGCCTTGTTGCAGCCTGATGCATTTCGAATCAATCTTCCTCAGAGGCTTTACGCAAGGTGCGTGCTCCAGCGAACCTTCTCCTCCATTAATATGCACCTTGACACGCCCACAATGGGGACGCTCGAATGAGTCAGTGTGAGGCATTATGGGAGTTGAAGTATTCGTATTCAGTTACCAAGTTATGGCGCACTTTGTTCTCTGTTAGTTCACAGCTCAGAATGAGCCCCAGCACATGAACGGGTCCTCATCCTGCATCCCAATCCCACGTCGAGGGTTCGTGACTTCTCCCTCGTGGCCCCCTTCGATTAAGGGGTGGTGCGGTGCTTGGCAGCTGGGCAGCCGCCTAAAGTTTCCGATGCGATTGGTAACCCATTGAGAGTCGCACACGAAGTAGGATGAAAGGTTACCAGCCTTTATTAAAGGTATAGACCAGTTCAGTTAGCCAGTGGTTAGAAACAGCCTTGTTGCAGCCTGATGCATTTCGAATCAATCTTCCTCAGAGGCTTTACGCAAGGTGCGTGCTCCAGCGAACCTTCTCCTCCATTAATATGCACCTTGACACGCCCACAATGGGGACGCTCGAATGAGTCAGTGTGAGGCATTATGGGAGTTGAAGTATTCGTATTCAGTTACCAAGTTATGGCGCACTTTGTTCTCTGTTAGTTCACAGCACCGCACCACACCTTAATCGAAGGGGGCCACGAGGGAGAAGTCACAAACCCTCGACGTGGGATTGGGATGACGGATGAGGACCCGTTCATGTGCTGGGGCTCATTCTGAGCTGTGAACTAACAGAGAACAAAGTGCGCCATAACTTGGTAACTGAATACGAATACTTCAACTCCCATAATGCCTCACACTGACTCATTCGAGCGTCCCCATTGTGGGCGTGTCAAGGTGCATATTAATGTAGGAGAAGGTTCGCTGGAGCACGCACCTTGCGTAAAGCCTCTGAGGAAGATTGATTCGAAATGCATCAGGCTGCAACAAGGCTGTTTCTAACCACTGGCTAACTGAACTGGTCTATACCATTAATAAAGGCTGGTAACCTTTCATCCTACTTCGTGTGCGACTCTCAATGGGTTACCAATCGCATCGGAAACTATAGGCGGCTGCCCAGCTGCCGAGCACCGCACCACCCCTTAATCGAAGGGGGCCACGAGGGAGAAGTCACGAACCCTCGACGTGGGATTGGGATGCAGGATGAGGACCCGTTCATGTGCTGGGGCTCATTCTGAGCTGTGAACTAACAGAGAACAAAGTGCGCCATAACTTGGTAACTGAATACGAATACTTCAACTCCCATAATGCCTCACACTGACTCATTCGAGCGTCCCCATTGTGGGCGTGTCAAGGTGCATATTAATGGAGGAGAAGGTTCGCTGGAGCACGCACCTTGCGTAAAGCCTCTGAGGAAGATTGATTCGAAATGCATCAGGCTGCAACAAGGCTGTTTCTAACCACTGGCTAACTGAACTGGTCTATACCTTTAATAAAGGCTGGTAACCTTTCATCCTACTTCGTGTGCGACTCTCAATGGGTTACCAATCGCATCGGAAATTATAGGCGGCTGCCCAGCTGCCGAGCACCGCACCACCCCTTAATCGAAGGGGGCCACGAGGGAGAAGTCACGAACCCTCGACGTGGGATTGGGATGCAGGATGAGGACCCGTTCATGTGCTGGGGCTCATTCTGAGCTGTGAACTAACAGAGAACAAAGTGCGCCATAACTTGGTAACTGAATACGAATACTTCAACTCCCATAATGCCTCACACTGACTCATTCGAGCGTCCCCATTGTGGGCGTGTCAAGGTGCATATTAATGGAGGAGAAGGTTCGCTGGAGCACGCACCTTGCGTAAAGCCTCTGAGGAAGATTGATTCGAAATGCATCAGGCTGCAACAAGGCTGTTTCTAACCACTGGCTAACTGAACTGGTCTATACCTTTAATAAAGGCTGGTAACCTTTCATCCTACTTCGTGTGCGACTCTCAATGGGTTACCAATCGCATCGGAAACTATAGGCGGCTGCCCAGCTGCCGAGCACCGCACCACCCCTTAATCGAAGGGGGCCACGAGGGAGAAGTCACGAAAACTCGACGTGGGATTGGGATGCAGGATGAGGACCCGTTCATGTGCTGGGGCTCATTCTGAGCTGTGAACTAACAGAGAACAAAGTGCGCCATAACTTGGTAACTGAATACGAATACTTCAACTCCCATAATGCCTCACACTGACTCATTCGAGCGTCCCCATTGTGGGCGTGTCAAGGTGCATATTAATGGAGGAGAAGGTTCGCTGGAGCACGCACCTTGCGTAAAGCCTCTGAGGAAGATTGAATCGAAATGCATCAGGCTGCAACAAGGCTGTTTCTAACCACTGGCTAACTGAACTGGTCTATACCTTTAATAAAGGCTGGTAACCTTTCATCCTACTTCGTGTGCGACTCTCAATGGGTTACCAATCGCATCGGAAACTATAGGCGGCTGCCCAGCTGCCGAGCACCGCACCACCCCTTAATCGAAGGGGGCCACGAGGGAGAAGTCACGAACCCTCGACGTGGGATTGGGATGCAGGATGAGGACCCGTTCATGTGCTGGGGCTCATTCTGAGCTGTGAACTAACAGAGAACAAAGTGCGCCATAACTTGGTAACTGAATACGAATACTTCAACTCCCATAATGCCTCACACTGACTCATTCGAGCGTCCCCATTGTGGGCGTGTCAAGGTGCATATTAATGGAGGAGAAGGTTCGCTGGAGCACGCACCTTGCGTAAAGCCTCTGAGGAAGATTGATTCGAAATGCATCAGGCTGCAACAAGGCTGTTTCTAACCACTGGCTAACTGAACTGGTCTATACCTTTAATAAAGGCTGGTAACCTTTCATCCTACTTCGTGTGCGACTCTCAATGGGTTACCAATCGCATCGGAAACTATAGGCGGCTGCCCAGCTGCCGAGCACCGCACCACCCCTTAATCGAAGGGGGCCACGAGGGAGAAGTCACGAACCCTCGACGTGGGATTGGGATGCAGGATGAGGACCCGTTCATGTGCTGGGGCTCATTCTGAGCTGTGAACTAACAGAGAACAAAGTGCGCCATAACTTGGTAACTGAATACGAATACTTCAACTCCCATAATGCCTCACACTGACTCATTCGAGCGTCCCCATTGTGGGCGTGTCAAGGTGCATATTAATGGAGGAGAAGGTTCGCTGGAGCACGCACCTTGCGTAAAGCCTCTGAGGAAGATTGATTCGAAATGCATCAGGCTGCAACAAGGCTGTTTCTAACCACTGGCTAACTGAACTGGTCTATACCTTTAATAAAGGCTGGTAACCTTTCATCCTACTTCGTGTGCGACTCTCAATGGGCTACCAATCGCATCGGAAACTATAGGCGGCTGCCCAGCTGCCGAGCACCGCACCACCCCTTAATCGAAGGGGGCCACGAGGGAGAAGTCACAAACCCTCGACGTGGGATTGGGATGCAGGATGAGGACCCGTTCATGTGCTGGGGCTCATTCTGAGCTGTGAACTAACAGAGAACAAAGTGCGCCATAACTTGGTAACTGAATACGAATACTTCAACTCCCATAATGCCTCACACTGACTCATTCGAGCGTCCCCATTGTGGGCGTGTCAAGGTGCATATTAATGGAGGAGAAGGTTCGCTGGAGCACGCACCTTGCGTAAAGCCTCTGAGGAAGATTGATTCGAAATGCATCAGGCTGCAACAAGGCTGTTTCTAACCACTGGCTAACTGAACTGGTCTATACCTTTAATAAAGGCTGGTAACCTTTCATCCTACTTCGTGTGCGACTCTCAATGGGTTACCAATCGCATCGGAAACTATAGGCGGCTGCCCAGCTGCCGAGCACCGCACCACCCCTTAATCGAAGGGGGCCACGAGGGAGAAGTCACGAACCCTCGACGTGGGATTGGGATGCAGGATGAGGACCCGTTCATGTGCTGGGGCTCATTCTGAGCTGTGAACTAACAGAGATCAAAGTGCGCCATAACTTGGTAACTGAATACGAATACTTCAACTCCCATAATGCCTCACACTGACTCATTCGAGCGTCCCCATTGTGGGCGTGCCAAGGTGCATATTAATGGAGGAGAAGGTTCGCTGGAGCACGCACCTTGCGTAAAGCCTCTGAGGAAGATTGATTCGAAATGCATCAGGCTGCAACAAGGCTGTTTCTAACCACTGGCTAACTGAACTGGTCTATACCTTTAATAAAGGCTGGAAACCTTTCATCCTACTTCGTGTGCGACTCTCAATGGGTTACCAATCGCATCGGAAACTATAGGCGGCTGCCCAGCTGCCGAGCACCGCACCACCCCTTAATCGAAGGGGGCCACGAGGGAGAAGTCACGAACCCTCGACGTGGGATTGGGATGCAGGATGAGGACCCGTTCATGTGCTGGGGCTCATTCTGAGCTGTGAACTAACAGAGAACAAAGTGCGCCATAACTTGGTAACTGAATACGAATACTTCAACTCCCATAATGCCTCACAATGACTCATTCGAGCGTCCCCATTGTGGGCGTGTCAAGGTGCATACTAATGGAGGAGAAGGTTCGCTGGAGCACGCACCTTGCGTAAAGCCTCTGAGGAAGATTGATTCGAAATGCATCAGGCTGCAACAAGGCTGTTTCTAACCACTGGCTAACTGAACTGGTCTATACCTTTAATAAAGGCTGGTAACCTTTCATCCTACTTCGTGTGCGACTCTCAATGGGTTACCAATCGCATCGGAAACTATAGGCGGCTGTCCAGCTGCCGAGCACCGCACCACCCCTTAATCGAAGGGGGCCACGAGGGAGAAGTCACGAACCCTCGACGTGGGATTGGGATGCAGGATGAGGACCCGTTCATGTGCTGGGGCTCATTCTGAGCTGTGAACTAACAGAGAACAAAGTGCGCCATAACTTGGTAACTGAATACGAATACTTCAACTCCCATAATGCCTCACACTGACTCATTCGAGCGTCCCCATTGTGGGCGTGTCAAGGTGCATATTAATGGAGGAGAAGGTTCGCTGGAGCACGCACCTTGCGTAAAGCCTCTGAGGAAGATTGATTCGAAATGCATCAGGCTGCAACAAGGCTTTTTCTAACCACTGGCTAACTGAACTGGTCTATACCTTTAATAAAGGCTGGTAACCTTTCATCCTACTTCGTGTGCGACTCTCAATGGGTTACCAATCGCATCGGAAAATATATATATATATATATATATATATATATATATTCACTGAAAAAACCATAGGTTATAGACCCTATATAGTTAGGAATTAGCATTTACAAAACCTTGAAAATTCACTGAAAAAAACATAGGTTATAGACCATATATAGTTAGGGATTAGCATTTACAAAACCTTATTTTACTCGCATAAAACCATTGAAATTCGCATATATAGTTAGTTGCGCTAACTATATATCGCGCACCCGCAATCCACTGCTGATGATGTCACATATTACATCATTCATGACATGGTCAGTGACATCACTGATGACATCATCCAGTGACTGTGTGTTTCTGTAAAGTTTAAATATGTTTTACATATTGAAGAATGAGTGGATGTATAAGTGTCTGGATGAAGGATTTAGTGGGTGCGTGACTGACTCTATGAGATAGTGATTAAATGTGTCCCACTGAGTGCATGGGTTAGTGACTAAACTATCTTAATTTGTGCATCATTATATCTGTTGTTCTACGAACTGCTGCATGTGTTGATCAGTAGCTATATGAGTAACTGTATGGGTTATTGATTGGTTGTCCAAGTATTTGTATGGGAGAGTGAGTGTGTGTGTTGGGGTGGCTGGGAGGTGTGTGACTCTGTGCATACATGTGTGAACAGTTGATTCACTAGATCTATGGGTTCAAAACTGCATGTGGAAACAGCTGTATGGGTGGTTGACTGTGTACGAGTGTATTGGTGAGTGAATGGATATCTCAGTGCTACATGTCAAAGTAAGTACATATGTAAAACACAGTACATGTGAGAGTTCACATATATAAATTACTGTGCATAAGAGCCAGTGAATGTGTGAGTGGCTGTATGGATCATTGTGAACTTGTATCGGTGATTGTATAAGAGAGTAAATATGTGTTAGAATATGTTTCAATAAGTAAGGTGTGTATAACTGTATAGTTGAGGATATGGAGGTGTGATTAATTCAGTGCATGACTGACTAGGTGTGTGAGTAACTCCATGGATGAGTGACAGTCTGTGAGTGTCTGTTTACACTGAGTGTATCTAAGGTTATATCAGAGTCTGAAGAGGTTCATTGTATAATCACATGAATGATGTCATCAGTGATGTGATTAGTAATGTCAAATGAGATGTCATCAGTGATGTCATCAGTGATGTCATTTGAGATGTCATCATTGATGTCATCAGTGATGTCACTGACCATGTCATGAATGATGTAATATGTGACATCATCAGCAGTGGATTGCGGGTGCGCGATATATAGTTAGCGCAACTAACTATATATGCGAATTTCAATCGTTTTATGCGAGTAAAATAAGGTTTTGTAAATGCAAATCCCTAACTATATATGGTCTATAACCTATGGTTTTTTCAGTGAATTTTCAAGGTTTTGTAAATGCTAATTCCTAACTATATATGGTTTATAACCTATGGTTTTTTCAGTGAATTTCAATGGTTTTTTAATAGCAAATATCTATAGCTGTAACATATGTTCTTATTCTAATTCACAAATATATTTTATATATATTTGTATTATATTTTTTAAATTCAATTTATATTATAGTTTAAATAATTTTTTCTTGTTTGGCTGCCGATCCGCGAAACGGTAAACGTTCCGTTAGTGCAAATACCGCGTTAGAAAGGCACATCGCGATGCGTCCCGTAAACGCAACATATCGCGTTACTACCTAATGTCCCTTAAGACGTTCTGCAGTAGCGCACCCGGAAGCGTTCTGGAACGCGAACCAAGGCGCGAAACGTAAAGGCTCGGAATCGATCCGAGGCGCAGCGCGGAATGTAAGCATAACAGGTCATGTGACTTGTTTATAAAACTTTTCATTGGTTCATTTTACTTTTAGTTTCCTAATGATGGAACGCTTGATCATATGACGTAAAACAAACACTTTTCATTGGTCTAGAACATTTTCTTTTCTCAAATGATGAAAGTCCCACCTTTTTTCCTCACTCCGACTTTCATTTTTATGAGAGAAAGACCTGTTTTTGTTTGCTAAGACATGGCATTTGTATTAGCTGCAGCTGGTGGATCTCCACCACCTCCACCACCACCAAAGAAGAGAGGATTGACTAGCCAGGTCATCTTCGACCAGGAAGAAGAAGAAGAGGAAGACGAGGAACAGGAGCAAGGGACAAGTGGCTTTCTGAAAGAAATGCCAGGAACGTCCCATATCAAAGTGAATTTTATCTGGCAATTTTGTTCTCATCCTTCTTATGAAAAGAAAGTTAATGCCAGATACGTTACCTGCCTCATCTGCAAAAAAAAACTCTCGAGAGGGACCGAAAAAAAATATGGCTATGGTAATCATACCATGCATCGGCACATGGAGAGTTGGCACCCTCTTAATTATTCTAAAGCACAACTTCGAGATCTGATGGATAACCCCCGACCGGCTAAAATATCCACCAATGACTTAGCAATAAGTGAGTCAGAGGCAAGAGAAACGGTCCCAAATCTCCAAAAGAACTTTGGGCAGATGAGATTTACATGTCTAGCATGTGGAAAATTAATTTCATGCGGAGAGATGAGTATTACTTTAATAAATACATCATTTGAAAATCATCAATGTCCAAAACGTCCAAGAAAGTAATTTTTTTTTTGTTGCTCCTGTTGAGCCCTTTGAAGTGAATCATTTTTGTTTCCCCTTCCTCAAAAAAAACACAAAAAAAATATAAAACATCAAAAAGAATAAAAAAAAGTTATTTTCAGAACTACCTTCCCTTTTTAAAAAAATTGCTAGAATGTTTAGCACTCTAGCATCCTCTATTTCTTTTGATTCGCTTCCCGGTTAGCGTTCGGGTACGCAAACCGGGAGCGAACTAAAAAAATATTTTTTAAAAAAAGACGAATAAATAAACAGAGAGTAATGTGAAAAGAAAGACAAATAGATGGAGAAACACACAGTTACTGTTGAAAGAGGGACTGATAGAAGAAGTGAAAAGAGTAGTAGAAGTAAGTAAAAGAAAAAGAAATGAAGGAAGTAGCAAAGACAGGAAACTAAGGGTTAAAGAAAAGAAGCAGTGGAACTAATAAAAGTTAAATCTGATAGACATGTAACGTAAAGAGTACTAAACACTTACCTTTTAATTGCCATTACCGTAATAAATTATCTTTTTTATACTTTTAATCTGTGTAAGAAAGAACAAAAAAATTTAAATTAATAGAAGGTGGTAAAAAAAGTGTGAGCATGAGACAAAATGAATGTTAAATGTGGTATACTTGTAAAGCGCACAGCTGCCCCAGCAAAGAGGCGTCCCAGCGCTGTATACCGCTGGGGAACCCATCCTGGCTTTCCCTGAGAGATGATCCCTCCTGGACATCCCCGAGGTGAATCCAGGCATCCCCGGCGCTGATGGGGCCGTTAGTAGAGATTAAGCAAGCTATTGCCCAGAGTTGCTGAGTGGGACCCATGGTTGGAATAGGCACTGAGGCGAGAATTATCGAGACCGCTGACCATGGCCCAAGACCCTGCCACGTAAGGAATTGAACCCTGGTCCCGGGCTGACCTCTACTTCCGGGTCTACCACCTCTAACCAGTGAGCCACACCAATCCATATATATATTAGAAATCACAATTCAAAGTAGAAAATTAATTAAACATATTTAATGGTTTATTTTTGCTGTTATCAGAAAATATCAAATTTCACTGAAAACAGTGAGTTGAAGGTATTCATCATATAACAGCGGGGAAAAAAAACCACAATCAAAATGATTGTGTTTAAAAAACCCAAATAATATAAATAGGCAGAAATAGGAATTTCTCCAAAGTAACTTACTTTCTATGACGTCAAAGGATATCCTATGAACAGCTTATACTCTGTTGTGCTGTTACTATTTTCTGCCCGCCACTTTCTGAAAGATAAACTCAATTGTTTTAAGAAAACTGAGACATACAAAGCAATTTGAAACAGCACACTAAATTACAGCAACACCTAGAATCATTCTAGTCCAATTACCTACCCTAAATTCTGACTTAAAAAAACAAGTCAAAAGGCAACATTGCTTCATAGTCAATTAGTAATGTTTGCTGAAAGACTAGCCATTTTATAAATTTTAAATAAGCTGTGTAATATCCAGATGTTGTCAAAGGACCAGTATATTATATAATAGCTGCAGTTGCAAATGTTCTTCCTGAAATCGATGACTATGTAGCCAAAACATTTTTAATTAGACTGGACAACTTATTTTCTTCCAGTTTATGTAGTTGAAATTGTAAAATGACATTTCATCCTTAAGTTTCCATAAATAATGTGGACAGCATTGCAGACTTACATTTCCTCTACTCCTTGTTTCCTGGGGTGAGTGTGTGACATTGATCCACATTCGGTCCATCACCTGTTGTGTTTACATTTCCTCTACTCCTTATTTTGATCTGCTACTTGACTTTGCTTATAAAAACAAACAGTTTTCGCTCTGTACTACAATTATCCATAAGGCCATATAGAGTAGGAGTCATTAGAACATCTTGAAATTCCTCTGAACAAATCCCAAGCTTTTTTTCCTAAAATTTTGGTTGTAAAAACACCAGGTAAGAATTTTGAAGGTGGAAAGGCAATCTTTTTTGGAAAGTTGAAACAGAATCATTGCAGAATGACCAACCGTTTCCACATTTCAAATAAGCTGTATAATGTCCTGAATTAGTTGAAGGACCATTATGAAATATAATTGCAGTAGTTTTAAAAGTCCTTCCTGATATTGACAACTGCGAAGCCACAAAATTATTAATTAAAGTTGTCAATTTAGTTCCATCAGGCCTACATCGTTGGAACATTAAAATGACATACTGACCATAACTTCGTAAAATTAACGTGGACAGCATTCCAGACTTACATTGGCTGCACTCCATATTTTGATCGGCTGCCTTTACTAGCTTATTGAAGGATACTGATTTACTGTCAGGCAAAGTTAAATATATAAATCTTTCTGAGTCTACACTATTAGTACTTGATAGCCTACAGTTCTCGCAGTCATGTTGCCATTGATAAGAAAGGCCAAATAGATAATCTACATCTACACCTTCATCTTGCAATACAACAAGCATATACATTAAAAACTCCTGACAATCCTGCTGAATATTTTCAGAGAATTCTGTTTGACCTGAACATTCGTCTAACAGAAAACGAATTTCAGACACACTTTCTACTCTCGTTTTATCAGCACTACATTTCTCTAACAAAGAATTCAACAAACAGCATAAACTTTGTTCCAAATTGATCACAATCTGTTATTTGAAAGTCTCTAGTGAAAAGAGAACATTAACAACTACATTAGCATAGCAGTTGACACCAGAACTATTTTCAAATTTAAAACCAACAACATCTTCAACAGAATTCATTTTATTCCTGCTTCCACTTTTGGGTTCATCGACTTTTGGTCTTTTTGCATCAACCTCCCTACTATTACTGATATTTCTTCGTTTCCGGCCTACCACACGTTTCTCAAACAAAGGATATTGAGGCAAATGTGGCGCATACTCTCTTCTTAACCTATTGTATTCCTTAACACAATCTAGATCCGCACAAATGTTTGTGACATCACAGTCAATCAAGTACAATCCCGATAAAGTTCTGACTCGTGACAATGCTACATAAGCCATACCCTCCTTGAACACAGAACTGCCAATATTCACCAAAGCAGTGTCTACACTTAAACCTTGCGATTTATGGATTGTCACCGCATATGCCAAGCAAACAGGAAACTGCTTACGGCGAACATATAAGTCTTTAACAAGCAAAAACCTAGCAGAGCAACAACCAATTAGCTGTACTTCCTCAATGCCATCAAATTAAATTTTTAAAAATTCAATTCCATCTCTACTTCTGTATCTCTCAAAATCAACAACATTACCCATTGATCCATTTACCAGACCTCTTTCAACATGTAAATTCCTTCTCAAAATGATTCGGCAATTTAAGCATACATTCAAAGTCTTTTCAAAACCCGCAGTTTTAGATATAGTCTTCTCTAATGAATACAATTTAGATTTCAAATTCTCTGACAAAATAATTGTTGCTCCCATATGCTCTATTTTGTCAATAGCTTCAAGTTTTCTAAATTCAACATTTTGTTGTTGAAGATGGAACATTCTGCAAGAGTTGGCATCAAACATATTCCAGATTTCTTCTCTTTAATTTTCTGAAAAATATCCTCTGGCAAAACGTCTTTTTCTGGATATAAATTTGACAGTAAGCGTGCATGTAAAGCTTCTTTACCACGCTCAGTCACTTTCCCGATTCTAACATCTTGCAGAATATTCTTGTAATCTTCGTCCTTCGCCTGAGGCATATTTTCACGCAGCTCAACATAACTGAAGTTTAACCATATGTTAACGTTGCCAATGCTCCCTAGGCACTTCTTGGTATCTTCATGTGTAAGCAGTTTAAACACTGGTTGTCCTTTCACTGGTGTCAGCTGCAGAAGATCACCAAAAACAATGATGTGTTTGCCACCGAATAACACATCATACTCTGTTTTAAGAACTTCCTGCATTCTCAAATGCACAAAAGCAAGCATGACATTTGAAACCATGCTTACTTCGTCAATGATAAGAAGTTTCATCTTCTTCAGGACTCTAGATACTTCACAACAAGCATCCCCAGATAACTTGTGGTATTGTAATTTGTTATCATGCTCCACTGGCAGCATCAGTACCCGATGCAAAGTAATCCCTTTAATGTTATGAGCTGCCAGTCCAGTTGGAGCGGTCACAACACAAGACAGCGATGACTCAGTCCTTTTCTGCAGATAACATGAAATTGCTTTAATGAGGAAACTTTTTCCAGTTCCTGCTTCTCCACTCACGTACAGTCGGACAGGCTTCAACGACGTACATGAGCACTCTTCCTTCTCATGACTTAATCCATGATCAATTTGGCTGGTAACTTCGTCATATATTTTCCTCTGCTCAACGTTGAGTTGTCTTTCCAATTCTTCTAAGTTAACTGCATCCTTCTGAGCATGTGCCATGGCTCTTTCCACTTCAATCATGGCAGTGGCAGCTTCATTTTCGATAACTGGTTCTCCTAGTGGATCCTGACTCAATGAAACAGAACTCTGACTGTCCTGAGAACTGTCTCTAGCAATCTCGGCTGCAATTGTTGCTTCCTGCTCAATTTCTGCATTCAACATTTGTAGATATTTGGGAAAAACAGGACATTCTATGGACTCCTTGGCTGCATTGAAGGAGTCTTCGTAACAAAGAAAATCCCCAAGCAGTTCCTCTTCTGCACGCCAAGGCTTGAAAAGTTGCAAAAGAGCTAAATAGAAAAACTCTTTTCTTTCGGAAGATTCACAATTCAATTTTCGATGATTTATCAATTGACTTTTTTTTTGCTTGACCAGACATCCTTCACTTCCAATTACAGCATACATTCCTTTATCGATATCTTCTTTGATGTTCCTTTTGAAAACGTAATTTTGAAGAACATCATACAGACAAGCATTCTCCAGGTGACTGCTTCGATTTGGATAATATGTATCCAACATGTTGGTCTTCAAAATGTCGGTACTGTTTGGCTCCTTTTCCGCCAAATACTCAATTTCCCGGACAGGTTTTAGAATGGAAAGGGGCGACCATTCGGTCCCCCCGAACGTATGGCGGAGTACCACGATCCCCCCGGGAAGCCATCTTGGGCGGGAGGCGAGTCTCGGCTGGTATGCCCGAAGCGGCGTAGCCGGGGCGCGCCTTTTTCCCGCCCTGGAGTGGGCTGGCCTAGACACTGACGCGGCCGGGCCACGCCCTCGGGGCAGGCCGGGGCGGGTTTACGCCCGCCCTGAAGACGGATAAAAGGAGCAACAAGCCAAGGAAGCATCCTCTTGTTCCTGTGCTCTGAAGCTGCACCACCTCGCTGCACGTGAGCTCGAGACGGAACGAAGAGCCAATTTTGAGCGTTGTAATCTTTCTTGTTTGTTTTTCAGATACTCTGTCGGAGAAATGCCTAAGAAGGCAGGAAAGCGAATGACTACCGACCAGATGCTGCGTGTTCTCATGAAGGAGGTGACCGACTTAAAGAAGCGAATGGCGGAGAAAGACGAGGAAGGGGGGCCGAAACGTCCTCTGGCAGGAGCAGCTCCAGGAGGAAAAGGCAAGAGGCCCAGAAGGGGAACAGCTGGGGGAGACGTCCCAGTTCCCTGTACCCCACTCGAAGCACCCACTCCTTTGCCGGAGGAAGGGAATCCGATTCCCGTAGTGGTCACCCCCGTGTCCGAGGAGGATATGCCGCCCGAGCTGGCAGCACAATTAGCAGCATGGTTGGGTAAAGGTAGCAAGGGCGCCACGGCTGACGACGCGCAGGTGTTGATGAGGCAGCTGCGGGAAACAAGGGAAGCGACGAAGGCACCATCGCCATCAGTTCCAGTCGCTGATACAGCTTCCGGTTCAGGTAAGCGGCCATTGCCGATTGCGAGGGATGAGTCGGCACCCTCTCGGAGGGAAAAATTGGGTCAGCATGTCCCTCTGGCTATTAAAGAGAAGATATGGGCAGGGGAATATATAAACATCTTCTCGTTGCTTACCGACCATTATGAAATGGAGCATGTTAAGAGCCAGAAAGAGCTCATGCATCCAAGTGTTTGGCGCGCAAAGATGGCCGCCTTTAAGGTAAATGAAAACATTGGTAATTGGGGCAAGGCATGGGGGGTTTTTACATCCATTTTGGGTGAACGTAGGCCCGAATTGCTGCCCGAATTGCCGATTTATCAGTCACGGATCACGGATTCAGTATCTCACGAGGGCAATCATTGGTTTTGTTACGACAATATTTTCAGAAAAGCGAAAGAGCATGATAATAATTTAACTTGGGATTGTTATGATTCTGTGTCCTGGTCAAAAATGGAGGACTCTGGTATGTTGAAGGTGCCATTGGTAGGGAGTAACGTGGGTGAATCCTCCCGCCAATATGCGGGGACGCCCTTTCGATCAGGTACGAGTAACGACAATCACTCGAGGCCAGCCGGCAACGCAAATAAAAGGGGGGTTTGTTGGAACTTTAACAGGGGGAAATGTACTAGGCCCCAGGGGTCATGCAAATTTAGGCACGAATGTGGGGGGTGTGGGCAATCATCCCATCCTGAGTCCATGTGCAGAGCCAAAACGGGTGATAACGGGGGGAGAGGAGGCGCCAAACAGGTCTGACATAGTCCGAGGGGCACCTTTACCTACCCCGATTGATACCATGGCAATGATTCCCTGGCTCAGCGAATACCCGGATCACGCTTCCGCTGGGGTGTTGCGCAACGGATTTTCATATGGTTTCCGCATCCCAGTGGGAGAGTTTCAGGGTATGCCACAATGTAAAAACCAGATATCGGTCTTACAGCATACGACTGTAGTACAAGAAAAGATCGGGAAAGAGGTGGCTCGAGGTCGAGTCGCCGGTCCATTTAATGCGCCACCAGTTGCTAACTTTGTTTGTTCCCCTTCAGGGGTGGTCCCCAAGAAGGACCCGGGGGAGTTTCGGCTGATACATAATTTATCAGCCCCACGTGGTCTTTCTGTAAACGATGCGATAGACCCAGAAGTGTGTTCGGTGCGGTACGCATCCTTCGATGAGGCCGTAGCCATTTTGAATCGCCTGGGGCCCGGTGCGCTGATGGCAAAATCTGATATCGAGTCAGCGTTCCGGTTGCTCCCGGTACATCCAGACGATCAGCGTCTCCTTGGTTTCATGTTTCAGGGTCATTATTACATGGATAGGTGTATGCCAATGGGGTGCTCTATATCTTGTGCCTATTTCGAAAAGTTCAGTTGCTTCTTGCAATGGGTCTTCACGAGGAAAACAGGGTTTCAACATGTGATGCATTATCTCGATGACTTTTTGTTTCTGGGGGCAGCCAGGGATCCCGAATGTGGACAGGCTTTGACTGCATTTTGTGTTTTGATGAATCAGTTTGGCGTGCCATTGGCACCAGGTAAGACTGTGGGTCCCTCGACTTGCCTCGAGTTTCTGGGGATCGAGCTTGATTCCGAGGAAGGTTGTTTTCGTCTACCAGGGGACAAAGTGTTACGATTCAGGGCATCCCTGCAAATGTGTATAAGTGAGTCTAAGGTTAGGCTGCATCAATTACAACAATTGGTGGGACAGTTGAATTTTGCCCTAAGAGTTATACCGATGGCCCGCCCCTTTTCTCGCTCGATCGCTCAAGCCATGGTCGGCCTGAAGGAGGGTCATCATCGCACAAGGCTCTCGGCAGAGGTTCGCCAGGACATGCGCATTTGGTTGGCATTTCTGGCGGATTTCAATGGCCGAATTGTCTGGAACAAACCGGCCGTGTCCTCCGAGGAGCTGGGGCTGTGGACGGATTCGGCAGGGAGCATTGGTTTTGGTGCCATATTTGGCACTCAGTGGTCGGCACAAAAATGGCCGTCATGGTGGCATGAGAGTGGTCTGACAAGTAACATTGCTTTCCTAGAACTTTTTCCCATTCTGGTGGCCCTGAGAACTTGGCCCGAGGGGTTCAGAGATCACTCTGTGGTATTCTGGTCTGATAACATGACCGTTGTTGAGTGTATCAATAGCCAGGCAGCACGATGCAAGTGGATTCTGAGATTGCTCAAGGAAATTGTGTTATTGTGTATGCAATTGAATGTACTATTTAAGGCAAAACATGTCCCGGGGGTGATGAACCAGGCGGCTGATGCGCTTTCTCGTTTTCGTATGCAGGCCTTCTGGGGTTTTCTGCCCACAGCGGACCCGGTGGCAGCACCCTTTCCCGAAGCTCTCTGGTCTCTCGGTGCCCCGAACTACAGAACCTCGTGGGAGAGAGTTTAGCACCCAGGACGAGGAAGGCATATGAAGGGGCGTTCCGTTCCTATTGGGCCTTTTTGGGGGCAGCTAGAGGGGAGCTTTGGGGCCAGGAGGAGTTGGTAGTGAAATTCCTGCTATCCTTACGTCAGGCAGGCAAATCAGTGGCTACGGCTCAGAGGCATCGGGCCGCCATTTCCTTTGTGGCTAGGGCTCATGGGATCCAGGACCCGACAGCATCTTTCGTTGTGCAAAAAGCGCTACGTGGGTGGCAACGCCTTGAGGGTCGCAGAGTAGATGAAAGGCGCCCGATAGGTCTGGATAGGTTGGCTTTGTTGTTATCTGTACTGCCTGCAACATGTTCTTCCCAGTATGAAGCAGTGTTATTCCGAGCCGCTATTGTGCTAGCATTCCATGGGGCTATGCAGGTAAGCGAATTAGTGGCAAGGAACAAGCAGGATACCATGGGGGGACTGTGCCGAGAGCACGTCCAAGTCAGGGGGGGACAATGACTGTCTCATTTGTCAAGTCCAAGACCGATCAGGGTTCGATGGGGGACTACATAATGATACGAAGGATCCCCGGGTCCTCCATGTGCCCGGTGAGTTGTGTAGAGGAGTATTTAGCACAAAGGGTGGCATCATGGGGGGGGACCTTGTTGAGACACGCTGACGCCACCCCACTGACGAGGTTTCAGTTTCAGCGGGTGCTTGCGATGTCGATTACGGCTGCGGGCTTGAACCCGGGCGAGTTTGGTACCCATTCCTTTCGGATAGGGGCTGCTACAGAGGCTACGGCCAGGGGTCTGAATGTTGAACAAATTAAACGTGTGGGGCGTTGGTCCTCCAATTGTTATAAGAGGTATGTGCGGTTGCACATGTTGTGAAGCTGTAACGATGTACTCACGCTTCTTGTTTTTGTTTGTTTCAGTTGCGCAAGCCTACGAGGCGGGGCGGACTATGCAGTCGACCCAACACTGGGCCAGCGGTCATACTTCACCGGCTGTGAAAAAGGAGGTGTGGGTCGTGGGCCACTCATACGTGAGGCGAGCCGCGGACGTATTCAAAGCAGGTGACATGAATCACGTGGCTGGGGAATACGGGTACAGTGTGTCCTTCTACGGAAAGTGCGGACTCTGTATTGACCAGTTTCAATCATTTTTTGAGGGTTTGCTAGGGCGGACGAGGTCACCGCCGTCTATAGTCATAGTACATCTTGGGGGCAATGATTTGGTCACCACTGGTAGACGACTTCTTCTTGAGGCGATGCTTTCCACTGTAAGTTGGTTGGCGAGGAGAGTTCCAGGGTGCACAATTGCATGGTCACATATGATCCCACGTAAGGTATGGCGGGGGGCTATTTCTGTTTCTGCTCTAAACCATTCAGTAAAGAAAATTAATAACAAAGTGAGTAGATTGTTCCGTTCCAATACACTGCATTCTATTTCGCATGGTTGTATTACTGGTGACAGTATGTATTTGGGGGATGGTGTTCATTTGTCCCGGGTGGGGAACGAGTTACTCATAGGAGACTGTATAGCCTGGCTAAAGACTTTAAGACATGACCTTTAGGTAGGAGTGTTGTGGGGGGTCCGGATAGCCGGTCAACTATCCGGCCTGTGGCGGTAAGGTCATGATCGGTGAGCACTAATTGGAAGATCCCTATGAGTGGGCGTCACCCATTACGGATGGGAGCGCTCGAAGGAGGTGGCCATTGGCCCCTCAACGGGGAAGGCGGTCCCTTCTAAGGATGGGACGCCGAAAGGAAAGGAAAGGCGGGCAAGGCCCCTTCCTGGGTAGGGGGGGCTACAGCCCCCTCCCGGAGAATTTCCCGGGGCCAGGACATCTGCGACGGCAGATGTGGTAAGTTGTGTGGGGTTTGGGGGGGGGTCTACGCTACCTTCTAGATTCCTCACACGAGTCCTCGGACGACCTTTAAGTGGCGTCGCGTTTATTGGGGCCCCCGTCAAGTCAAGGGAAATTGGTAGTTGCACTCGAGGTACACCTCTGTGCGGTCGCCCCTCACAAGTGAGGGGGATATTTCTGGTTAGGGATCTTGACACCGGTTACGACCTTGCCGTTGGCCCTTAAACGTTAGGATGTACAATTTCAAAAATTTCAAGTTAGATGTTTTGTAGGATGTTAGTTCGGCTAGGAGAACCTTTGTATTAGAGAATATGTTAAGGTTAGCCAAACATCGCAATGTGGTAAAGAAATTGTACATAATATGAAACTGTTATTTTAATGTTTTAATTTTGTTTCATATTTTAATAAATACGGCCGGGAGGGTCACTCCCTCCCGTCTTCCAAAAGTTCAGAACTGTTTCCGGTTTCCCATCCTTGGGGATTGTGTTGAGAGGGGGTGGCGGGTATCTCAGCCATACTCGATTTCGCGTTGCAGCAAGACCAAGACTCGCCCAAACGATACTCCTGGATTTGGCATAGAGACTTGCTGAAGATAACTGGTCAGAACATTCGTAAGCTCCGATTTCTCGATGCAACAACATCTTCAAACTGAAACTGTACAACTTCTTGCTGAGGCTCTTTTCATGGGAAATATCCTCCCACATATCCTTCAGTTCTGTCTTTTCTTTTTTGGTGATGTAAGACGTCACATACCGAGCCACAGCCATACAGTTGTCAGCCACAAACTGTATATCCATGTTAGCATTCCACATGGACAAAATCACAGGGTTGTAGTCGTTGGTGTACTTGGACTCTTCGTTTCTTTACAAATTGTATGTGTTTTTGGGTGATTTCCTCGTCACATTATGTCGCAGTGAAGACATCAAACTGTTTACTCTTCCTTTAGAAATCACCAGTCGTGGAAAGTTGAAACGACATTTGGTGTAGAACTTGTCCTTGTTTCTGAATTTACGACGACAGTACTTTCCACAACGATGGCTTTGGAAACGTAGAACTTGTTCTCTTAGGCTTATCTTCTCCTTTGCGTTTGGAACAGCACACGTAGAATACTGTTCTATGAAACTCATCACTAAGTCATCCGGATCTGTTCCAAATTTAGGTGCATCCTTGATCCATAGCAGCATATGTATATGAGGAGCACCTCTTGCTTGGTACTCCTTTCTCCAGAAAAAATCCAACACCTCACCAAGAGGTGGATTCTTCTTATTCATGATGAAAGACATCATAGCTTCAAATCTATGATTGAAGTACCTGCATACATTCACTGGATCTAAAGAGCACAGTTCTCCGGGTGTCTTGAATTCAATATTTTCAATGTTTCCATTTGCCTCTCGTAGAAATTCAAGTAAGTCTTCCCAGCTATACTCGGCACAGCTGAGAGTGAGGAACCATGTCGGAGTTCCTAAGTTCCTCAGCATACATTTTAAATCACCATGACGACGGTACCAGTACTCATTAGTACCACGCCGACACGCCATGAGATTAATTAGGTGAGAATCCAAAATACTGTCTTGGACATTGACTTTATCCATAAAGTCCCTTGCCGAGATGTTTCGCATCTGTATACCACTTTTCAAGATGTGGTTCACTGCATATGACAATCCTGACAGATCGCTTTCAAACAGGAGATGAAACAAATAGGGAATGCATTGTCGAAACCTAGCATCTTCTGCATACAATCGTAAAGTCCGGTATTCTGAAGCAGGAATTTGAACACGTCGCTCATCATATCGTCCTCCTCGACCTGTGGGAAATAGCTGTGGGAAACACCGAGCTTCCAAACTTTCCTCCCAAACACTAATGGGACTCCCTTTGGCTTGTTTCATTTAAAACAACTCAATAGCATTCCCCATAGCTTCCTTGGAATGCAAAGGATGAACACTATAATGTTCATAAATTTCTTCCTTTTTAGAGGCTTCTACTTTTTCAATTTGACCAGGACACAAATCGCTATCCTCTTCCTCACTTACTTTCTCTTCTGCAACATATACATTCTTATAGTACTTATTATATTTTTTTAAATACAATGTTGCCTTTTTGACTTTCCTAACATCCACTAAATCTTGCCATATTTTCTTACTCTTTGTCGGAACACCATTAACTATGATAACTAGAGGTTCCTCTTCCACTTTCTCCACTCCAATTGTGTTAATGTTTTTGTTCAAATCTAGAGGCAAATAAACAACTCTTCCCTTTAATCCTCTCTGTAAATCTGATGGAGGCAACTTCCCTGTCTTTGGCTCCATTCTTACAATAGCTTGAAAGGGATGCACACTTTGAATCAAAATAGATTCATAAGTATTTAAATCCTTCAATTCAGAAGGAATCTCTACCAATTCCAGATTATTATGAACCGCCCTAGCAGGCATCTGGTTTTGGTTTAATTTGTTAAAACAATAAGTACACATACGTTGGTCCGCTCCCAAATCAAAACAATTTTCTACCATCAAGTATGTGGCAAAATCCTTCCATTCACTATTGTTTTCCAAATCACTTTTTGCATATATATCCACTAACTTAGTCTGATTCTTATAATAAGTCCGTCGACAACACACACAAGTAAAATTAGGCCTCTCACTTGATTTCACCATAAACGTGGAAATATCCTTATGAAACTTATCTGTACTGAAAATCTGTACACTGTCTTCCACATTACCTTCTTCTAGTGATTCAATATCAACATTGTTCTCTTTACCAGCAAAGTAACAGAACTCAATTTCTTGACAAATATTCTTCACATCTACTTCAGAACCATGCAAAAGAGCACTGCTTAATTGTTTAAGCATAATTGCTGGACTCTTAGCATAATACAACATTCTCACTAATTTCCTCACTTTATTATGATGCACTGCTAGCATCCTGAAATGATGAAAAACAGTCTGGCATACTCTCCTGGAAAGACAAGCCAGTGAATGACCACGCAAACCTGTCACTTGTCTCACTCTGCAAGGATCTAATTCTTGCAACATCTTTATTTTTTGCTTTACACTTTTCTTATGAAATGTCCGTATAAAATCACAAAGCAAATTGATGGAATCCTGTCGCACACTGCAAATAGAACTACACTTCCAGGTGTACATTGGTCCCTTAGGACGTCTCCCTAAAACCTCATCACTTAACGCCTCTTCTGTATCTGCAGACACAAGTATTTCTTTTTCAACCGGTTGACCGTCTTTCAACTCATAAGCTCGACCACTGGTGTCAACTGCATGCACCAAATCATTGTCCTGAAAATAACTCTCCTCATTAAAAAATGCCTCACTATTTGAACTATGCATCCATTCTCCTGAGAAAACATCACAAAAAATTACTTCGATTTACTTCTCTCTTCCATCTACTATTAGATTTGAAAACATAGATTACCTTGTTTAGTTTCCTAATTCTATTAATTACCAAAATAAATAACTTTTGCTTAATTTCAAAAGCCTGATCAATAATTTTCTCTACATTTTTCTTTTTCTTATAAAATGCCACTTTCTGTTGGCCTATCTTGAATTGTTTTAGCAAATTAACAATTACCCTGTTGCGGAACATTCGCCTACGAATGTCCCTGAATACATTTTCCCTTCTACTGCCATGCACAGAGTTATCTCCAGCTGTAGCAGAAACTTTTTTGACGGGCCTTTCCTTTCCATTTAAATTGGCTCTCTTTTTCAGCAATAAAACTTGTTCTGTAGTAATACTTTTGTTTCTACAAATGTTTCTAAGAAATGATTTCGTTCGCTTACCCGAAGTTTTCTTCGTGCGTTGAGGTGATTTAAATGTAGAGGACTGCTGCAAAAATGTAGTAATCTGCTGTCTTTGACGTTTCGTAGACTTTCGGATTCTATCTTTAGATGGCATTGTCTAATTTCTCAATAATCTGCAGTTGAATCTGTGGTAAAATATAATAAAAAAATGCTATTAACCACTAATACCAAACAGTAAATCAACAGTAAGAATTTGATTCAGCAACGCTATAAAGATGATTCATTACATTTTTTTTAATTTTACTGTGATAGTGATAGTATTACAGGGCTTTCATGCAAATGACTACCCACCCTGCAAAAAAAAGCCCACATGAAACTTTACACACATTAAATTGTGTACTTACCTGCAATAATCCATATGCCAGTGTTTACGTCCCTCCACCCTGCCCCTCCCCCTCCCCGCATGCCTGCCCCACCGTAACTCCCTCCTCGACCCGCGGCTGCTGTTTTGCAACATGGTGCTTCTTGTAAATCTCTCCTGCATTACAAAAGTGACGCACCAACAGCACAAAAGAGGCGCACAACCATCATAAATCTGTCTCTAAGACTTTAAGGGCCAGATGTAGGTCGGTCGGTAACAACCGAAAAACTGTATTTTCGGCCGTTACCGACCAGATAACAAAATTTGTCATATAAGGGGCAATATATTTCCGAATCGGTAAAATTACCGAATCGGTAATTTTACCGATTCGGTAAAATAAAACATCGATAAATATACCGATTTAAAGCCACCCATATGTAGGTAGGACTCTTCTGGTCATAATTTGAAAACACAGCACAGCTCCTATGTACATACACACCTTATCAGTACTAATACTTTACATTAACTACAATTACAATTGGTAAAAAAATGCAAAATCGCCTTTCAAAGCATAATGCAAACACTTGACGCAAAACATCATTTAAAATATACATGTGGCCTTGGATTTAGGCCCCTACATACCGATTGGCCATTTACCGGTCGGAAACGGCCGAAATCGGCCGTAACCGGTCGGTAAATGGCCTGAAACGACCACCTACATCGGGCCCTAAGTGTGCATGCATTTGATTTCAAACAAAGTTTTTAAACCTTTTATGTAAAACAATTATACACCTACATTCATGGGGAACTGACTTAAAATGCCCTAATACACATCAAAACGTTTTTTTAAGATACTTGCACCTTTTTTTCAATACCTTTTAACATGGCACTGTAACTCAAACAATCAAAATGAAAATTTTACAGGCACACATAGGGGCGTATTTACAAGGGCCTTGCAGCACGGGGAAAGTGACTTCAAATGACCAGACACACATGGGGACGTATTTACAAGGCCCTTGAACCCGGGGGAAGTGACTTGAAATTGCTAAGCACACATAGGAGGGTATTTGCAACACTTATGTATCATTTTCTTTTAACATGACTATGTAACTCAAACAATTAATCATTACTATGGGCTTTGAAGCCCATAGGAATGATTAGGCATTACCGATTCGGTATTTATGGAATCGGTAATTAAAGAACTCACAAGGGTGCAGGGGGTGTCACTTTGACACCCTCTGGCACCCTCAAAACAGGCACAGGTGCCATGTGGCAGGCATACCTGCCCTAAGGACAGGTCTGCCTTTCACATGACATAGGTGTGCATGCACACATGTGCATGCACACCGAAATCGGTATTTTATCATGAAGTTGGATTTCATGCTAAAATACCGATTCGTTAAGGCCTTTGAGACTCAGAAGAGTCCCCCCTACATAGGAAATTTACAGAATCGGTAAAATTACCGATTCGGTATTTTACCGAACCGATAATTTTTCCGATTCTGTAAATGTAGATTTACCTACATGTAGCCTTGGATTTAGGCCCCTACATACCGATTGGCCATTTACCGGTCGGAAATGGCCGAAATCGGCCGTAACCGGTCAGTAAATGGCCTGAAACGATCACCTACATCGGGCCCTAAGTGTGCATGCATTTGATTTCAAAAAAAGTTTTTAAACCTTTTAAGTAAAACAATAATACACCTACATTCATGCGGAACAGACTTAAGATGCCCTAATACACATGAAAAAGTTTTTTTAAGGAACTTGCACCTTTTTTTCAACAACTTTTAACATGGCTATGTAACTCAAACACAGCACAGCTCCTATGTACATACACACCTTATCAGTACTAATACTTTACATTAACTACAATTACAATTGGTAAAAAAATGCAAAATCGCCTTTCAAAGCATAATGCAAACACTTGACGCAAAACATCATTTAAAATATACATGTGGCCTTGGATTTAGGCCCCTACATACCGATTGGCCATTTACCGGTCGGAAACGGCCGAAATCGGCCGTAACCGGTCGGTAAATGGCCTGAAACGACCACCTACATCGGGCCCTAAGTGTGCATGCATTTGATTTCAAACAAAGTTTTTAAACCTTTTATGTAAAACAATTATACACCTACATTCATGGGGAACTGACTTAAAATGCCCTAATACACATCAAAACGTTTTTTTAAGATACTTGCACCTTTTTTTCAATAACTTTTAACATGGCACTGTAACTCAAACAATCAAAATGAAAATTTTACAGGCACACATAGGGGCGTATTTACAAGGGCCTTGCAGCACGGGGAAAGTGACTTCAAATGACCAGACACACATGGGGACGTATTTACAAGGCCCTTGAACCCGGGGGAAGTGACTTGAAATTGCTAAGCACACATAGGAGGGTATTTGCAACACTTATGCATCATTTTCTTTTAACATGACTATGTAACTCAAACAATTAATCATTACTATGGGCTTTGAAGCCCATAGGAATGATTAGGCATTACCGATTCGGTATTTACCGAATCGGTAATTAAAGAACTCACAAGGTTGCAGGGGGTGTCACTTTGACACCCTCTGGCACCCTCAAAACAGGCACAGGTGCCATGTGGCAGGCATACCTGCCCTAAGGACAGGTCTGCCTTTCACATGACATAGGTGTGCATGCACACATGTGCATGCACACCGAAATCGGTATTTTATCATGAAGTTGGATTTCCTGCTAAAATACCGATTCGTTAAGGCCTTTGAGACTCAGAAGAGTAACCCCCTACATAGGAAATTTACAGAATCGGTAAAATTACCGATTCAGTATTTTACCGAACCGATAATTTTTCCGATTCTGTAAATGTAGATTTACCTACATGTAGCCTTGGATTTAGGCCCCTACATACCGATTGGCCATTTACCGGTCGGAAACGGCCGAAATCGGCCGTAACCGGTCAGTAAATGGCCTGAAACGACCACCTACATCGGGCCCTAAGTGTGCATGCATTTGATTTCAAAAAAAGTTTTTAAACCTTTTATGTAAAACAATAATACACCTACATTCATGCGGAACAGACTTAAGATGCCCTAATACACATGAAAAAGTTTTTTTAAGGAACTTGCACCTTTTTTTCAACAACTTTTAACATGGCTATGTAACTCAAACAATCAAAATGAAAATTTTTCAGGCACACATGGGGGCGTATTTACAAGGGCCTTGCACTACGGGGAAAGTGACTTCAAATGACCATACACACATGGGGACGTATTCACAAGGCCCTTGAACCCAGGGGAAGTGACTTGAAATTGCTAAGCACACATAGGAGAGTATTTACAATGCCCGTGCAACACTTATGAATCATTTTTTACATATACACCGTAACAATACCAACACAAATGCATCATATATCTGTTCCGCAAAAGCAACGCATTGCAGGAGTCACATCACAAGTACATAGTTTCTCATAATTTTTTAAAGCATGCCTTTTCCTTAAAAACGATTTTCTGATCATAATTTGAAAACACAGCACAGCTCCTATGTACATACACACCTTGTCAGTACTAATAATTTACATTATCTACAATTACAATTGGTAAAAGAATCCAAAATCACCTTTGAAAGCAGAATGCAAAACACTTGACGCAAAACATCATTTTAAATACTAAGCTGACTTTCTTATTTACGCAAAAAAGCATACTAGTCTTTATCTAAAATATATAAACGATAACTCACCTTTACAAATTCTTTTTGAAATTCAAAACAGACTCAGAAACACACCAATTATTCTTTAGCAGAATTAAAGGTATGCACTCCAGAGGCTGGAACCAACAAAGGCACTGAAACGCTGATATTCATCACACATATCTCTCATGTCAGCCAATCAAAACTCTTCCCTCACTATTTTCAAATCAACACCCTTCCCCCCCTGCCCTTTCTACCTCTTTTCCATAGCAACTACCGCCTGCCAGACCTCTCATGTTCACAAGTTCACACAACAATGTTTCAAATGAACTCTGAACTCTCAGTACACCTGCTAATCCACTGAAATCTTTCATAACATCATTTTTTAATAACCATTCAAATTACATCTTTCAAAGAACACATCCATGCACCCTAACTTTATGTTTTCAGCAATGGAAATACACCAATCACTGCTAATGAATCATTTGCACTTAAACTCCACAGTTTTTTTTCATTACAAACTTCACTATTTCAACTGCCATTTCATTCCCACACTTCATCTGACTGCAGCAAAAACTCCTCTAGCCATGTTTTCAGTCTGGATTCTTGGATATAGCTACATTCACTGGGCTCACAGGTATGCTGATAACAGAAATTTACACAACCTCAATTTACAAAATGTGGAAATTAAATGGATTGGCCGAAGAGGATTGAAATGTCACCAATTGATACCATTGGTGAAAACCTTTTTACATTTGCCAAACCCTGACCTCATAATAGTGCACTGTGGCGGAAACGATTTAGGCACTTTGACTGGGGTAGGTCTGGAAATGCTCCTAAAAGACACCTTTGAGCATTTGATGACACCTTTTCCTCAAACTGCCTTGGTATATTCCAATATATGCCAAAGACAAAAATGGAGGTGGTCCAATCAATTTTGTCCACAAATAGAAAAATCGAGGAAACATGTAAATAAGTCTGTTTCAGCTTACATGAGGGACCATGGAATGGCCTGCATCTACAACAATAACTTGCGTTACTACATGCAAGATATCTACGGAGGAGATGGCGTGCATTTCTCAGATGAGGGGAACAAAGTTTTCATACTAAATTTAAGAATGTGTATTGGTTCCTACTTATAAGTTTCTCGAACATACACAAAACCCAAAAGCTCTTTTCAGAGCTACCTTAACTTAGTGTACTCTTTTGAAATTTCGAATGTACCTTTTTTCACTTATTTTCACCTATATTCGCTTCCCGGTACGCTAACTAGTTCGCGTACCGGCAGCTAACCACGCAATAAAAAACAATTTTTTTTTAACTACATATATGAGCCTCCTGAGCCACCCTCAGAAAACTTAGGGAGACAGAATACGTCTAAACTACCCCAATCTACCCATTCTGAACATTATTTACCCTCCATCTTGTATCTCATTTCTACCGAAACACAAAATGGAGGACTCCCGTAACGCTGCAAGTTCGCGTACCGGGAAACACACTGACAAGCACTCGCTCAAAAAAGGTGGGAAAGTAATTTACAGAAAAACAACTGGAGACACTTTCACCAATTAAACATTAGCTCATACTACATACCAATCCCTACCATTTTCACAAATATTGTTGGAATACCATTTAGCCATTTAGCATGTAGAACTCTCTAAAATCCCTGAGGTAAATTACTTCACAAAACATATCGGAAGTGTTGGAAATGACAACCAATTAAAAGATTACTTTCAATTTCTACTATTATATCATGACATTTCATTGGTTATGTACCTGAATATATATATACAAAGAGAGAGAAACACACCCATTTTGACTACTACTTCGTGAAGTGCATAACAACAAAAAATCAACTGATAACTTCAAGTCATATTTAAAAAGTAAGATATTATTTTTAAAACTGAAGTATGTTCTGTACTGAAAGCTAATTAGAAAAACATTTTCTGACAGTTATATTCTATCACTCTGTAATACTTATAGAAAAAAATAGACTTCTCTGTTTTAGTTATGGCAGGGTCACTCCTAGGATTTGCGAGGCGCTGGGCTAAAAGGGAACGTGCGCGAGGCCCCCTCCAATTTACATAAGTGACCCCTTGCAAGGAGAACATTCACAGACACTGAGGGGGCCCCATTGTCCAGCATTTTGACGCCCCCACAGTTTTAACTTTTACTCCACACGCATTTCTCACACCTTCATAGGTGTGAGAATTGATTGTGGTCTAAAAGTTAAAACTGAAGGTGCGCCAAAATGCTGGACAATGGGCCCCCCACAGTGTCTGTGAATGGTCTCCTTGCAATTGAGGGAGCGTCTCCTTCTCCCTCCCCTATACCTCCTGACACCATCCATGGGAGGCCCTAGAAGGGGGCCGCCTCCAATGGACCTTAATTGCAGGCGACACCTTTCTTTATGATAGATCTCCAGGAAAACAAAAGGACACATCACCAGTGCGTGGTCCCATGCTGGTGGGCTGAGTGCGAGACCATGAGCGGCAGCCCACGCTGCCCATGCCTAGCGCCAGCCCTGAGTTAAGGATAGAGTTAGACTTCTATAGTATAATTCAGAATTGACTAAGAGTTTATTTGATAATTTTCTTCATATTTCTACTTCCAATTTGATACCATACACTGCCCAAAGAAAAAAACACTTTTTAATTAACCAAACTGCCTATCTGTACTGAAACCCAACAGTGCCCTATCTGTACTGATATATTTTTTAAAAATTCATTTTTCAGAATTGAAAATGGAAGAACAACAACACAACATGAAAACTGAAACAGAAAAAAAATGGAGACAGAAGTTGACATGGATTTCTACGACGACACAATAAACAATGAACTTGTGCAATGTGTAGATGCAGTAGATTTTCTACTGAAAAATGAAGAAAAAAATGATCACGATTTTTTAGATTTTCTTTTACATTTTGAAAAACAATCTGAAAAATAAATTTGTATTTCTTAATTCAAAAATTGTTTGACACATTATTTATTTTTATATATATATTGAAAACTAGTAGCAAATGTATTATAACGTGAAGTCAGACTTAAAATATACTGTGCAACTTTTTGGTGTTACATACTAGCTTTGTTCATAGTTACTTCCTTTCTCCCACTATATAATCCCCAATGTGTATTTAACATCTCTTCATCTCTTTATATCTCCTGCCACCATGTTGTTTCGGCTTTCCAGACAGACTATGGTATGAATTCCATATACCACGATAACTTCTATAACAACAGGCAAGATATTTACAAAGGAGACGGCGTTTATTAAATTATAGACTCTGAATTGGTACCTACATGTAGCTACGTAAATAAAAAAAACAAAACGAACAATCAATAAACATACAATAAGTTAAAAGTCAATCATTCTTGTTTCCTTATAGTACGCTCCCCAGACCGCTTCCCGTTACGCGAACCGGGCGCACCCCACGAAAAAAATATATATATTTTTTTTTTTGGGACCCGCGGGGCACTTTAATATCCCCCTCATCAATCCTAGGGGGTCAGAAGGGGTCTACCTTGCCCCCTTTCCTTTATTTCGATCCTACCGAGAGACAAAATGGCGGCCGCTACGGACTGTTTAGAATGTTGACAGACACCGGAGAGCCAATCAGCTTCGCTTCGCAAAGCTCCGTTACGCGACAAGTACGCGAACTGGTGCGCTACCCAGGACGCTGTCACAGATATATAATTTTTTTTAAACGTTAATTTCTCAAAATCCACTGGAGCACATATATTGAGACCCAGCAAAGGCACATCGGGCTAACAGTCCCTACAATTTTGCCAAGTTTCGTGCAAATCCATTCAGCCGTTCGAGCTAAAAGTGAGGCCAAACGCCCTATGGAAATTAACATGGGAAAAACGCGTTTTGGGACCCCCCTTTTTTCTCGCCCCCCCCTTAACGAAACCCCCCCAAATTTTCAAGGGCTGCTCAGAAACAAAATGTGCCATTTTCCTGAAAATTTCAGCCGATTCCGTCCACAAACGCCAAAGCTATTAGACATAGAATTTTCAAAAGTCCCATAGGAAAAAAATCCTAACTATATATACCTACTGGCGACCGCCAGTAGGTAATATATATATATATATATATATATATATATATATATATATATATATATATATATATATATATATATATATATATATATATATATATATATATATATATGTTGTCGCTCGAGCTTACAGCTTCTATTCCTCAAGAAAAGACGAGCGTGGACCCGGTATTTTAGCGCAATATTTATTTTATTTCAGCCACCTCTGCTTCTGCCATTACGCGTTTTGGGCGATCCCGCCCTTGATCACATGACACCCTCACACATTTTTCCTCGCTATTTAAAGTGCTAGTGCATAGAATTGACAAAGCATGGACATAATAGACATACTACATTCTGTAGTCTTAATATTTCTTAGGTGTCCCATCATATATTACAGTAAAATACACAGTTGCTTATATATCAGGGAGAGTAACTGCTTAAATGCAAACCGGTCACAACTCAATCCATTGTCACTTAGTATCTCAATGTACTTTACATATGATCTCGACTTTAATATCTATTTGTTTTGAAATCTAATTTTCAATCTTCGTCCAAACAATTTGTCAATTATAACTTGTGCAAGAAAGCCCTACTAAATTTGTGCAAACCAAAACCATTTGTATTTAAAAAATATGAAGTTAAAAATAGCGTGCTGAACTTAAACCCTGAACCCCAGGTTAACACAAATAAATTGAATATCTCATATTCATATTTCATGTTTTGCAGGCATATTATACTTTTAAAATCCTCAATTGGACTTATTCCTTGATCACATATATCTGCAAACCAAAACCATGTGTATTTTTCTCTTTTTCTCTCTTTTTTCCTCTCACTCATATAGGTAGAAGTCAGTTACTGGGAGATACCATGTTCTCACATAGTGCAAATTAACAAAGGACCATAAATATGATAAATAATTGGCACATTTGATCAATACCATATATCGGGATCTCAGACCATAACGAAATACACATAAAATATATGTACATACTAAAATTATTGTTTAAAATCCAATTAGAAATATAGGTATAAATAGTCCTAAAGTGTGCCGCCATATAAAAAACATGTATAAATATCCAAATATAAATATTTAAATATCTTCCCTAAAAACCTATATCAATACAAAATGATGATATAGAAAACCAGTAAAAAATCGCAACATATTAATACGGAGTATATTCAAAGTTTCTAAACATCAGTTTCCATCAAATTATGTAAGTTACAGACACGTGTACAAATCCTCACTGGTGTTCCGCCCCCGGGGGTGTTTGGAGTCTAACTCTAGAATATACGATGTTTCCAATCTCCTAAGTTTAAGCTCTCTATCCCCTCCTCTCTTCTGGGGACTACCTGCATCTATGACAAAATATTTGAGATGTTTCAACTCATTATTATGGACCTATTTAAAATGCCTTGCTACAGGGTAATTTTCATCATTATTTGTAATCGCTTGCATGTGTTGTAGGACTCTCTGGTGCGCCTGTAGCTTTGTGCTGCCAATGTATTGCATCTTACAGCTACATGTTAAAACATAAACAACATATTCTGTTTTACAGGTAAGGTATTGTTCTATGCTGCGCGGCTTGTTGTTAAATGCCGTTGTGTAGCTGGTTGTATTTATGCCACATTGGAAAGCTTTACAATTCGCGCATTTAAAGAATCCTTTTCTAGCCGTTAGCCAGGTACTCTTAACCTTGGTATCAAGGTTACTGCTTATGAGCATCCTGCCCATACTGCTGGCTTTCCTGAATGTAACAGCAGGGCAGTTAGGCAGAAGCCCACCAACAACTGGGTCCCCCCTCACGATTGGCCAATTTCTTTTTATGATAGACCGAATCTGTTTTTCCTGTCGGGAGTAGGACAAAATTAGCCTAGTCTGTTCTTCCATACCTGACTTACTTGTATTTTTATCCCTGTGCCGCTTAAGGTCCATTCTGGCATTCTGGACACATTCCTAGATTTGGCAACTGCTTCCTCAACATCCTCTCTCCTGTATCCTCTGCCAGAGGAATATTTGCCAGCTCTCTTCCTGTTTCTGCTTACAATGCTCCTCTTCACTACATATGCGACTAATGCGTAACAATTCCCCATATGGGTGTGCCCTTGTGGCGTGGAGAAGGGTATTCCCAGCAGTCGATTTTCTAAACAGGGTTGTTGTCAATTTGTTGCCTACCAAATTTAGCCGAACATCTAGAAATGTGACCTCATCCTTATTGATTTGACTGGTGAACTTTAAATTGATTGAATTCCTATTCAATGCATTAATGTACTCTTTGGCACCTTCCAATTCTCCATCCCAGATAATAAATAAGTTGTCAATAAAACGTAACCATGTATTGACATTCTTGTTATATGCCACAGAATGCTGCCTCGTGAAGACCAGCTCCTCCCATCAACCCATAACAGGCATAACTGGGGGAGAATCTGGCCCCCATTGCGACTCCCTGTAACTGCTGAAAGTTTTCCATCAAATAAAAATAGATTATTCTCTAAGCAGAACATTAACATTTTTTGCTGCATATTGGTATGTTGTGCATATATCAGCGGTCTTCTCATCAGGTAAAATTCAATTGCCCTCATACAATCTCGATTTCTAATACTTGTGTATTGGGACGATACGTCAAGTGCAAGCAACAGATACGATTCTTTCCATTCAATATCCTTGACTTTCCTTAAGAAATCACTTGTGTCTTATATATATATATATATATATATATTCACTGAAAAAACCAAAGGTTTCAAGCCTTTTATAGTTAGGAATTAGCGTTTAAAAAACCTTTTAAATTCACTGAACATACCATAGGATTAAGGCCTTATATAGTTAGGAATTAGCATTTAAAAAACCTTTGAAATTCACTGAAAAAACGATAAGTTTTAAGGGTGTTATAGTTAGCTGCACATTTCACTCATACAAAACCATTAAAATTGCTCCTATATACTTAGTTGTACTAACTATATTTTGCACACCCCCGCAATCCACTGGCTACGGTTTTTTCAGTGAATTTCAGAGGTTTTTTAAATGCTAATTCCTAACTATATAAGACCTGAAACCTATGCTTTTTTCAGTGAATTTGCAAGGTTTTTTAAATGTTAATTCGTAACTTTATAAGGCCTGAAACCTATGGTTTTTTCAGTGAATTTCAAAGGTTTTTTAATGCTAATTCCTAACTATATAAGGCCTGAAACCTATGGTTATTTTAGTGAATTTCAATGTTTTTTTTTAAATGCTAATTCCTAACTATATCAGGCCTGAAAACTATGGTTTTTTCATTTAATTTCGAAGGTTTTTTAAATGACAATTTTTAAATGTATTAATTGTTATTTTTTTATACTGATTTAGTACATTTTTGCAGGCAGGTGTTCAGAGGGCACGCCCCCTTTTTACAACACTCTGCAGCGCAGCTCCATGGCGCTTACTGGAGATACCTATTGGACTAGTTGCCCTCTAGGGGACCTCTGGATTGAAGAAGAATTAATTCCCCAATTTAAAACAGGCCACAGGGAAGTGTAATGAAGCCACGCCCCTTTTACACCACTCTGCAACGCAGCCCCCGGGCGTGTTTGCAGAGGGGTTAACTGATTCCCCGTGCATAATGGGGGTCCCTGTGGGCCAACTAGCCCACCTGGAACCTCCAGTATGCGCCAGGGGGCTTCGTTGCCGAGAGGTGTAATGAGGCCACACCCTTTTTTACACCACTCTGCAACACAGCCCCCGGGCATGTTTGCAGAGGGGAAACTAATTCCCCTTGCATACTGGGGGTCCCTGTGGGCCAACTAGCCCACCTGGAACCTCCAGTATGCACCAGGGGGCTTCGTTGCAGAGAGGTGGAATGAGGCCACACCCCTTTTTACACCTCTCTGCAACACAGCCCCGGGCGCGTTTGCAGAGGAGGAACTAATTCCTCTTGCATACTGGGGGTCCCTGTGGGCCAACTAGCCCACCTGGAACCTCCAGTATAAGCCAGTGGGCTGCATTGCAGAGAGGTGTAATGAGGCCACATCCTTTTTTACACCTCTCTGCAACGCAGCCACCGGGCGTGTTTGCAGAGGGAGAACTAAATCCACATGCATACTGGGGGTCCCTGGGGGGCAACTAGCCCACCAGGAGCCTCCAGTATGTGCCAGGGGGCTGCTTTGCTTTGCCCCGGGGGTGGCGGTCCCCGGGGCAGTGTGGAAGGGATTGGGCACCCCCCACACTTCTTTATCACTATGCCCACGCGATTTGATCCCCCTGGGGGGTAATTTTTAAATAAACATACAGGGTTTTTTAAAAAAAAACATTTTTGGCCTTGGGGGTCCTTGTGGCCTTGGCGGTCCTTGAGCAGACTGCTAGTTATAGTTAGCTGAACATTTTACTCATACAAAACCATTGAAATGTCCACGTTATAGTTAGTTGGTTTCACTATAACTCGCGTGCCCTCAATCCACTGCTGATGATGTCACATATTACATCATTCATGACATGGTCAGTGACATCACTGATGACAATACTGATGACATCTCAAATGACATCACTGATGACATCACTGATGACATCTCAAATGACATCACTGATGACATCGTCCAGTGTCTGTGTGTTTCTGTAAAGTTTAGATATGTTTTACATATTGGAGAATGAGTGGATGTATAAGTGTCTGGATGAAGGATTTAGAAGGTACGTGACTGACTGTATGAGTGAGTGATTAAATGCGTCTTACTGAATGCATGGGTTAGTGACTAAACTTTCTGAATGTGTGCATCATTATGTCCGTTGTTGTGTAAGCTGTTGCATGTGTTGATCAGTAGCTATATGAGCGGCTATATGGGTTATTGATTGGTTGCCCAAGTATTTGTATGTGAGGCTGAGTGTGTGTGTGGGTGCCTGGGAGGTGTGTGAATCTCTGCATAGATGTGTGAGCAGTTGATTCGCTTGGTGTATGAGTTCAAGAGTGCATGTGGAATCAGCTGTATGGGCAAATCAGCACTGAAATGTCTACACCGCTTTGCCTTTTTGTCATAGACTTCAATATGTACTGGACGGATTCCCTGGACAGGCCAACGTACTGCAATGCTCTTGTTGTATTTTTGTTTTGTAATGTTTGATTGCTGTGAACTTTCTAAATTCAGAATAGTGCATCTTGACCAAGAGCTGAGTTATATCAATGACAACACAACTGATAGTTATGTAACAGTATATCATGTGATAATATGTATATGCACTGGCTTCTGTCTTTTTCCCATCCTAATGTACTCTGTTTGTACAAAAAATGTTCAAATACAATACAAATTCAAATACGTGTAGGGGCAAGCTTCTATTTTGCAACAAGAAAAACTAAAGTGTTGGTGAAGGGACAATTTCATGTTTTTGAAATCTTTTTCTATCAAATATATCTCAAGATAAAGTCTGATTGTATGATGAGCCACGTGATCTTTGATTGTTGAGATAGGAGTGCATCTACAAATGATTGCTCATCTCTTTTTTGTTTACTTTTTTTCTTCCGAGGGGAGGGAAAGCATTCTTGGAGACAGTTACAACATCAAAGCACCAATTGGTGAAGGGTGGGCCAGTGGCTGGGAGGTGGGGAGGGCGTCAGCACGGTGAAGAAGTACGGTAGAGGATGTGAGAATGGTGGGGTGGTGGAAGGGGTCTTGCAGTCAAAAAATTAGCAGGCCA